>NW_025950925.1:0-12491 GCF_021028975.2 Sphaerodactylus townsendi
TGCATTAGGAGTACAGGTAGGATGATGGGAAGAGCCAGGAAAGTTAAATGGAACAGTTAAAATATTACTGTCTGTCTTGCCACTCCATGAAACACTTTAAGTGGCTCTTCCTCAGGGGCGTACTGCCCGAGGGGACATATGGGGTCAAATGTCCCTGGGCTGCGGCCATTTAGTCACATGGGGGCAGAAAATCACCCCTCCCATGTTGTTTGGCTGTGGTGGGGGAGGGTGGCAGCCCATACCCGGGGGGGGGGGGGCTCAGATTTTCACCAAGTTCTTCTGAGATATTTAAGTTAGAGAAAGTTTCCTTTGTGTGGTAGGATATTGTCTATTGGCTGGATATGGAATTGTAACTGGCCTAGGTTTTATTTATTGGGGGTTGGACCTTGGGGTCTCGTCCAACTATGATTCTATTCATTTGGTGGTGGTAGCAAATCTACTGCACTTAAAATAATAATAATAATTGTTGCATAAATAAGAGTGATGCTTCATGTAGAAAGTGAAGACTGTCACCAAATGGGAGCACCCCTCTGCTGTTACACAAACTTGACAACAATTGAATGACTTGGTTCTTTTGTCCATTAGACACTCGTTCTGGTTACTGTTACTTGGAAATTAAACCTCGAGGAGACAACGGGGGCACCGCCTGCAGCAATGAAATCGGGGTTGGAGTGTCCAAGGCCTCTTGCTGCTGTTCCCTTGGTAAAGCTTGGGGAATTCCTTGTGAGCAGTGCCCAGCTGTGAACTCAAGTAAGTGGCTAATCTGCAGAGGTGGAGCAAGGGGAAACTGCGCCCGGGGTACACGCGCGCTCTGTGCCCCTGCTGCGGCAGCCCCCGCCCCGGAATACCCCCAGAACGCTCCCGCCACTCCCCCTCCACAACCTGGCCACGCCTCTGCCATGGCTCCGCTCGGGGCATTGCGTCCGCCCTGCCCCGCTCGGCGGGTGCCCCGCCACTGCTAATCTGAGTCTCAGTCTGCTTGTACCTTTAGAGAGTGTTAACTGGATCATCGTGGGCTGTGTAGTTGGAGGGTTGTGCTATTTATGTTGGAAAAATACATTGGGGTTGCAGTTTGACACAGCATAAAGCAAAAAAAAAAGAGCTAAACGATACAAAACCGTCCGTGAAAGAGCCAGCGTGGTGTAGTGGTTAAGAGCAGGTGGACTCTAATCCGGAGAACCGGATTTGATTCCCCACTCCTCCACATGAACGACAGAGTCTCATATTGTGAACTGGGTTTGTTTCCCCACTCCTCTACAAAAATCATGCTGGGTGACCTTGGGCTAGTCATACAGCGTTTCCCCACTTGCCACGACCCCCGTATGCCCCGCGCTGCTCTCAGCACACGTCATTTCTGGTGCGCGCCCGGGCTTCCCCACGACCCATTGCTTTGCGCGGGGTCATCCAAAGGCGCCAGGCTCTTCCGTTTGGAAGAGCACCAGGAATGACGCGTGCTGAGGGGGTGCGACAGCGGCAGCGTCGGGGCGGCTGCATTGTCGCCGCCCCTGTAGTGGGGAGTGCTGGGGGACCCCACGCTACATGCCTACAGTAGCGCGGGGCAGAAGGTAAGTGGGAAAACGCCCATAGTTCATTCAACACTCTCACAGTTCATTCAGAACTTCAGAACTCAGAACTATCTCACAAGGGGTCTGTTGCGGGGAGAGGAAGGGGAGGAATTTGTAAGCTGCTTTGAGACTCTTTACAGGAGAGAAAGACAGGGTTTAAATCTAAACTCTTCTTCTAAGAATATTGCTTATTACACAGACCTTTATGCTTGTTTTTGGGATAAATGAACCTTGAGTTTTATATAAGGGATTGTGTATGTGTAGAACAATATCCAAGGTCTCTGGTTTCTTGTAGGAATCCCCAACTTGAGGAGTCTCAGAAAAGCCTGGGGAAGAAATTGTGGCAGGAGGATAAGGAGGATAATAATTGTTGCAGTGACCCTTTTTGATCATTTCAGATTCACAAAATGTACTTCCTTTTCAGCTGAATACAAGCAGTTGTGTCCTGGGGGAGAAGGATTCCGACCCAATCCTATTACAGTTATTTTGGAAGGTAAGGCAGATTTTTTATTCCCAGCGGATATTACAACATTCTGTGACCAACCCGGTGGTGTTGGTGTTAGCTGTACTCAGGGGTGCACTGCCCGGGGGGACATATGGGGTCAAATGTTCCCGGGCTGTGGCCATTTAGTCACGTGTGTGGGTGGGAATTAACCCCCACACCTCCTCCGGGTCCATACATTGACTTCAAGACCTGGTGCAAAAAACCCACGTTGTGGTGGGGGAGTCTTCTTCTTCTCCTCCTTCTCCTTCTTCTTCTCCTTCTCCTCCTCCTCTTCCTCCTCCTCCTCCTTCCTCTTCTTCTTATTATTATTATGTCCTCACTGTATCACAGCGATTCAAACCATGGAACATATATTGCTCGACTGCCTCAAGTACGAGGGATCTAGGACCAGACTTTTTGCTCTTTGTCCTGTAATCTTTAATGAATACTCTGCTGTGGGGAAGATTACGTTTCTACTAAACAATTCCGCCTCCGAGATTTTAACTTTTGTAGCTAGGTTCCTTATAGAAACTTTGAAATGATTACCTGCAATGGTTCTCATGTATGGGATACTTGTTTGGACAATGTTGGCTGTTATATGGATTCTATGCCTAATAAAGGTTTTTTTATATATATATATATATATATATATATATATATATATATATAAATAATTATATATATATTATTATTATTTAATAAGTTATTGGCAGTCCTTTTAATGTGGTGTGTATTTGTTTTCCATGCGATAGATATTGATGAATGTCAAGAACTCCCTGGACTTTGCCAAGGAGGAAGATGCATCAATACCTTTGGCAGCTTCCAGTGTCAGTGTGAACCCGGATCCTACCTGAATGAAGAAACTCGAGTGTGTGACGGTGAGCAAATTGTATCAGTTCAGCATTGGGAACAGTTGCATTTAATGCCTTCGCTGGTAGAGTCAGTATGGTATAGTGGTTAGAGCATTGGAACAGGATCTGGAAGACCCAGGTTTGCGTCCCTGCTCTGCCGTGAAAGCTCGCTGGGTTACTCACTCCCTGTCTGAGCCTCACTTATCCCACAGGCTGGCTGGTGGGAGGATAAAATGGAGAAGTGGAGAATGACAATATTGTTTAATTAATCTCTCCCATATCACCCTACCCTTGACCCAAAGTAACTCGGTTAGGAAACTTAGTCAGAGTCTGGCTGTGATTGGGGCTGCATCAGGGGTGTACCACCTAGGGGGACCTATGGGGTCAAATGTCCCCAGGTTGTGGCCATTTAGTCATGTGGGGGGGGGGCGGAAAATCGCACCTCACACCCCTCCTGCTTCCCCCTGGATCCATACACTGACTTCAAGACCTGGTACAAAAAAAAAGTTGTTTGGTTGTGGTGGGGGAGGGCGGCCGCCCAAACGGGGGCGGGGAACTCAGATTTTGCACTGGGCGACATTTTCCCTGGATACACCTCTGGGCTGCATGCTCTAAAACTTGGCATTTCAGGGGTGCTACTGTGCCCTCTTGATGCCCTCTTGATGCCACGCCTGCGCGAGGGCTCAACGCTGCGATGCAATAACGAAGAAGAGGTTGCCTCTTGAGCTTGTTCAGTTTGCTTTCACTGCATAGCCACAGTCCCCCTCTCTGTGTCTGCCACTAAGCAGAGTGGCTTCCAGACAAACTTGGGCTGTCTCCCTTGCTTTCAGATACTAGCCTGAAACCTTGTGCTTTCCTTGCAGATATTGACGAGTGCGCCACTCCCGGCATCTGTGGGCCCGGCACTTGCTACAACACCATCGGCAACTACACCTGCATTTGTCCTCCCGACTACCTGCAAGTCAACGGAGGGAACAACTGTATGGGTGAGCGCTGTGCAGTCTGATTCGTGTCTCAAGCACCGTTCCTCGGCTGGTTAGGGCCAGCATGGCTGAGCTTCACACAAACCAAAAGCGTAGGCCTCTTCCTTCACGCTCATCAGTGGGGCGAAGAAATCTTTTGGGGAGGAGAGGGATGAAGTTTCCCATGAATCTGAACTCAGCAATCAGAGAGCCTGGCTAGAGTTTACTGCTTCCTTCCCATGGTGAATGGAAAATGACTTTGTGTAAACAGTGTGGCGCTTGCATCCTCTGGTGAAGCTAAGTTTTCCTGCCACTGATCCACGAACGGACCTCTGCGGTGGAGAAATTTTGCTGGCCAAACAATTGGAAGGTTGTAATGCTTTTAATGGTGTAAAGCAGAGTCAAGGCCTGAATCTATCCTCTGTTTGATGTTAGTGACAATAGTGTTCAAATCCTTGATCAGCTGTGGAAACTCACTAAGTGACTTTTGAGTGGTCTCTAACCTACACCATGAGAGCCAGCGAGGTGTAGTGGTTAAGAGCAGGTGGATTCTAATGTGGAACCGGGCTTGATTCCCCACTCCTCCACCTGAGTGGTAGAGGCTTATCTGGTAAACCAGATGTGTTTCCGCACTCCTCCATTCCTGCTGGGTGATCTTGGGCTAGTCAAGTCAAGTAGTATTTATTGTTTGAGCCATTGGCTATAACATCCAAAAATACATACAGTTAAAACATTCAGATTAAAATAATAAACTTATCTTTAGGTTAAAATATAAATGATTTATATTCACTATATCTGAATTAAAATGCCCCATCAAATACTTTCCATGTCAGGTGTTTTTACAGCTTCTTCATACTAAACTAAGTCGACCACAAGCTCATTGAATCATCCGGATGACCTTGGGCTAGTCACGGTTCTTCAGAACTCTCTCAGCCCCACCTATCTCACAAGTTGTCTGTTGTGAGGAGGGGAAAGGAAAGGAGCTTGTAAGCCACCTTGAGTCTCCTTGTAGGAGAGGAAGGTGGGGTATAAATCCAAAACTCTTCTTCTCTTCTACCTCATAAGATTGTTGTGAGAATAAAATGGAGGAGGGGAGGCAACTGAGTTAATACCCTATTTATTAAGTGACTGTCAATTTAAGATTACGCTGGCAGCGGCAAAATTAATCTTGGTCCTTATATCCCTTAACAATAGATTTAGAATTATGCTTCTCAAGATTTGTGGATCAAGGAGATTCTAAGAGGGGAAGGGAAGAGAAGAGAAGAGAAGGAAAGGGAGAAGAAAAGGAAAGGGTTGGGGAGGGACATTGACCTTCTTGGAAGATAAAAATGTGCACTCTCAGTGCATGCATCAAAATCTGTGCATGGTTTTGGCAGACACGTTGCCCTCTGTTACATATGCAAGCAGGCACATAGATGTGTAAAACTGTGGTCATTTGCAGAATCATGATATAAAGGTTCTGCGTTTGGCTGAAGTTCAGTTCCATCTGCTTTGCTGAACTTCTCCTTCGGTTCCAAACGCAAATGAACTCAGAATGTCTGAGCAAAACGTGGCCAAAGACACGAGGGCACCAGCTTCTCAGCATCTCACTAGAAGGATGTGAAGTCATAAATTGAGCAAGATTTTAAATGCAAATCCAGGGCTGGGTGAGGTTAGCGGTGCGTTGCTGCCAACGGCTTGGAGATTTTCTTGACGAGCGCTTCCTGGCTTATGGAACTAAGTGACATTTATGGGATGTTTGACAATGCTGTAAGCCCTTTTTTTCCCATGGATGGTGACGTAACTGTTCCATCGCTGTGAGCTTATAACATAAGAATCCTGGATTTTATCAACCGCTTCCAACAAAATCAACAGCTCTTTCCCTACTTGCTCCTGTAAAACAAAACAAAATCCAGCAGAGGCACTAATAAAAAAGAAGGGAAAGAAGGATGCTCAGCATATTTTGTTTCTTAAGAGCAGGGTCATCCCAGGGCATTTGGATCTTTTGCAAAGTGCTATTTGAATTTTGCAGGTTTTTGACTTTCTGAAAACAAACAGATGCTGATTTCTACAGGGCACAATCCCTTGAGAGGTTCAAGCAGTGAATGGGAGCTCTTGTGTAGGAGACCGGTCTGATAGATAATGCCCCACAGGTCTTGTCTCCCTCTTCACCATCCAGAGAGCCAGCGTGCTGTAGTGGTTAAGAGCAGGTGCACTCTAATCTGGAGAACCGGGTTTGATTCCCCGCTCTGCCACTTGAGCTGTGGAGGCTTATCTGGGGAACTAGATTAGCCTGTGCACTCCAACACATGCCAAGAATTGAATGACCTTGGACTCATCACAGTTCTTTGGAGCTTTCTCAGCCCCACCCACCTCACAGGGTGTTTGTTGTGGGGGAGGGAGGGAAAGGAGACTGTAAGCCCCTTTGAGTCTCTTTCAGGAGAGAAAAGGGAATATAAATCTAAATTCTTCTTCTCTATGTAACATCAGGTACATTCACAGCCTCATACTTCATTCTATACTCCTCATATACTTGATATTTTAAAGACACCCCCCCCCCCAAATAAAAGTGCAAACAGAGAAATGCTCCAAATAAACAGGCGAGGGGAAACTGAGTGAGCTCAGAAAGTGATGCTGAGGAGAAGTTTCGAGGGAGCAAAGAAGCCTGAGAAACATAGTCGATAGATCGCATCGCACAGCAACTGAAAACGTTTTCAAAATGTTTCAGCCAGAGAATCAATTCAATAAGCCTTTATTGGCATATACACAATAGTATAAAAATACAGTTCCAGTTAAAAAGTGAATAGTAAAAAACTTCGCGTTTGTCATACATTCAGTTTACAAACTTCTGACAAAAACTTTGCCACTATAAGGCAACAATGAAAATCCTGACAATTTAAAAGCATAACTACTTTATCTGATTCAGTATAATCAATCATAGGGTCTATAGCTTGGGATAACAGGCTGGATCGGAGTTCTTGGTATAATAAGCAGTTCAGGAGAATGTGTGGGATGGAATCCAGCTGTCCTATGCTACAGGTACAGAACCTCTTATCGCTTGGAAGACCTTTAAGTCTTCCTCTATGTAGCGGAGATGGCATGATGTTAAATCTAGCCAGCATATAGGCTCTCCTGTGTATGGGATTTGTGAGCGCTGCAATATAATAGGCTGGGTATCCCTGCGTGAAAGGAATTGACATATTTGTTCAGCCAGAGAATCACTTTAAAAGCGGATTCACTGAGGCTGGAAATAAAATGTTTTGGGGTAAAAACAGTGCAGAATTCCCTGGAGGAAATGCTTTATTTCCTGCCTGAAGACTGTTTAAATGAATTGTGTGGAAAAAAATCCCAGAGAAAAGTGGGGTATAAAAACTCTTCTTCGTCATCATCTTATTTCATAATTGGGACTCGAGACTTCTGCTTAAAGGAGGTTCTCTCGAGCAGGCTTTGTGACTAGGCCAAGACCCTGATCATCCGTTGTCTCTTTGCCAATGCAGATATGAGGAGGAGTATTTGCTACAGAAATTACCACGCCGACAATCAAACCTGTGACGGAGAGCTGCCTTTTAACATGACCAAAAAAATGTGCTGCTGTTCCTACAACATCGGACGAGCCTGGAATAGACCTTGTGAACAATGTCCCATCCCAAGCACTGGTGAGTGATGGAGAAAGCATAGCATGCGTAGGGCAAGTGGCACACAACCACAGCTGGTATTCTATAGAGCCAGCGTGGTGGGGTGCTTGAGAGCAGGTGCACTCTAATCTGGAGAACCAGGTTTGATTCCCCTGCTCTGCCACTTGAGCTGTGGAGGCTTATCTGGGAAACCAGATGAGCTGGGGCACTGCAACACATGCCAGCTGCGTGACCTTGTTCCTAGCGTTTCGCCTGCATCTGTGGCTGACATCTTCAAGGGTGCATCACAGAGAGAAGTGTGTCACTTCTGCAATTCATTATTTATTAATTAGGGAGCAGCAGTGGTGTAGTGGTTAAGAGCAGGTGCACTCTAATCTGGGGAACAGGCTTTGATTCCCCACTCTGCCACTTGAGCTGTGGAGGCTTATCTGGGGAACCAGATTAGCTTGTGCACTCCCAACACATGCCAGCTGCGTGACCTTGGGCTAGTCGCAGTTCTTCGGAGCTCTCTCAGCCCCACCCACCACACAGGGTGTTTGTTGGGGGGGCGGGGGAGAAGGGAAAGGAGATTGTAAGCCCCTTTGAGTCTCCTTACAGGAGAGAAAGGGGAGATATAAATCCAGACTCTTCTTCGATAGCTAGATGCAAACTGGTCCCATTGTTGTTTAATACACCGTATTTCTCCATGCTGCTTTGAATGCAGGTTGTGTGTACGTGCACACAAAAGGGCTGGAAAAGCCTGCAAAATTCAGCTTAAATCAAAGGACTGCTGTGGCACAAAAATTGTGACATGGTGCATTGTTTGCATAGGACATAAACAGATGGGACGGATCAGGTGCCTGCATTCATCTATAAATTGCAAGCTCATGCTGCCTCAGTTTGCATCAGGACTGTGCAGACAAAGCGTAGGCTGTTTTAACCCGTCAGTTCCACTACATTTTGCTAATTGAATCTTGACTCTGTTCTTTGATATTGGCACTCTAAAAGGGGGGGATGTTTTAACGGACATGTTTTTTCCTCCTTTTAAATGCTTCCCTTCCATTGCATTCATGGCTTCTGTGGGAAAATGGGTCCTAGCTCTACCACAAGGAGTGTAGTATTTACTTACCTGGTCCAGACTTCAAGCCACTAGTCCTCACTGAGGAGGACACCTCTCTAGTTTTATTCCACCCTGGCCCCCGATGCTTATAGAGTTCCTTTTCTTGCTGCCACCAGCAAATTAAGTTTCATCTCAGCCCAAATGCAGGAAAGCGGTAGAAAACGGTAGCTCCCCTGGCTACTGCCTTTGAACTTTGTGCTTTTATGTAGCAAGGTGACAGAACAGATCCACGTAAATATCAACTGACAAGTTTGCTAAATGTAGCCACAAAATTAACATAGTAAAGACCTACTAAATAAGTCAGAGCACTGTGCTTTTGTGTAGTCATGGTGGGAAATAGTTGTTGCTATACCCTATCTATCATGAATCTGTCTAATCCAGGGGTCTGCAACCTGTGGCTCTCCAGATGTTCATGGACTACAATTCTCCATATGTTCATGGACTGCAATTCCCTGCCAGCATGGCCAATGGGATTTGTAGTCCATGAACATCTGGAGACCCACAGGTTGCAGACCCCTGGTCTAATCCTTACTATTGTCCCCTGTAGCAGCGAATTCCCCAAGTTGCACGAAGTATTTATTTTTGCCTCAAAGCTACTGCCAGTCCTCTCAAGTAATATCTTCCCTCCCCCAGAGTTCTCTTTCCACTTTCTCCACACAGCATAATTGGTAAGCCTCTTATCACGTTCACAGATTCGTGGAGACACGTAACAATCCCAGTACGCATCTGGTCTCTGTATACTTGTAAGGACATCCCGTGTGCACTGGGGTTTAATTCTTGCAACATCCGCCAACTAGTTCGTTCTGCAGAACTAGTGTGCCACTTTGTAAGAATGCATTTGCTATTTGGAAAGCCCGGTCTTCGAGAGGCACAGGTTCAAAATTGGCTTCCACTGCAAGTTAAAGCGAAAAGCCGAAAAAAGAAGAAGTTTCGTTTAATTATTCGGTGCAGGCGCAATGTTTGTTCTTCCATTTTTCAGACGAATTTTCAGCGCTCTGTGGAAGTCAGAGGCCTGGCTTTTTCATTGACATCTACACGGGACTACCAGTTGGTGAGTTGAGATTCTGTCGAGATTTTATTTTATTTTTTAAAAATCCATATGGTATGATTTAGAGGGCAGAAAGGGAGACTTGTTTTCATGATGTGTCTTTTCCCAGGCAGTTGTAGAGACTAAACACGATAACAGAAGTCAACCTCCATGTTTGTCAGATTTCGCCGGTCTTTTGGGAGGTTTCTCTTACCTGGCAGCTGTGATCATCCTGCTTGGGATGAAGGCAGGATAAAGTTCTGAAGACAATATAATCAAGATTCGGTTAGGAGATCATAGGTCCTAACATGCAAGGAGGTTCTGGGATCGCTGCCAGTTAGCAACGAGTTGGAAAGGAACTAGGATACTTTTTTTTTGGCTAAGCACAGATTTTTATCTGACATTTTGCACCAGTTCCTCTGGGTACTGAAAATGTTTTTGGGGGGGGATCTTTGTTTGAAAAGGGAGGCGGGAAAAGGGTTCAATCTGATTATTTTTCACACACAGTAATAATGTGGAAAGATTTCCTCGCCAAGATTTCCAAATCTGAAACCCAAAGGAATAAAACTCAGGAATTCACAGCAACGGAGCCAAGAGTATTCTTAGAGGGAATTCCCTTCTTCCCTTTCTTGTTTCAATTCACATGAAGCAGGGGTTTGGGGGACAAAACCACAAAGCAGTCCGGGGTACCAAAAACAGATCTGGACAACATACAAGAGATTTTAAAATATATATAATCTTTTAAAAAATTTATTTATTTATTTATTTATTATACTTGTATACCGCCCTCCCCTGGAGGGCTCAGGGCGGTGAACAACAAGGTATACAATAGAGCTCAAAATAAAATCAATAATACCAAAATTAGTTAAATAAGTAATTATAGCTCTATACACATTAAAACCAACCCTATTAAAATGCAGCTTCCAAATACCAAACATAATAGATGGCGGCCTATTATCAGATCCCCTAAAAGTCCCCTAAAAGAGGGGAGGAGGGGGGTGGCAGGTTCCACCGATGTTAGGGGGGGGCATCAGCGACCAGCCTCTCCAAAGGCCTGGTGGAACAGCTCGGTTTTGCAGGTGATTTTTTAAAATTGTTGTTATTTTGTTTGCTATCACAGCTCTGTTATGGCCTTAACAGGGGTAAGGGTTTTATTGAAGAGAATCTCCACCAGCTGCTAAAAAGTGTAACAGCACACATATAGTTTTTAAAAGTAGCAAAGGGGAATGAACTCACATTGGCAGATCAGGAGAGGGGCCAAGAGGAGATCTTTTAGACTGTATAATACGGGGAAGGAATTCTGGCAATGGATATTCCACAGAGAAGCAAGAGTCCAAATTGAATTTAAATGTTTTATATAAATTTGTTCAAAAATACAAACACACAGTAAGACATAAGGGCACATACATTCAAGTTCCTAAGATATAAAAAGGTTTTAAAAGATAGATTGGATGATAGAAATGGAGGGGGTTTTTAGGGTAATACATTACCTAAATTCAGCTGAAGAAGATCTTGTAGAAGGCAAGGATTCAAATGACCAGCATCTGAATCCAGGCGAAGGACGATATCGTGTCTCAAACTGACCAGACCAAGGAAGGTACAGGCTAGTAAGAGCACATGTGTTGGGGTGAACTAAACTTTTATACCCTTTTGCCCAGGTGGGGCGGGAACAAGTGAGTTTTAAGTTTCATTTTTCTAAATTCTCTGGAACTTCCCATGCTGGGCTTGCTGGGCTGAGCCTTATCTAAAAGCTCTTCCATTGTTCTGAACCTTGGGACAATGGGAATCAATTGGTCCTAGATTATATCAGGAAGCACAGAATGGCTTTATGCAAAGTAACTCTTACAGTCTTTGCCTTCAGTATTCAGATTTGAATGAGGCTTGATTGATTCAGGATGGGATCTTCTTGTAGGGAGATCATATCTGGAGGTTGGGGAAATGCAAGGAAACAACCATCTGTTGCTAGAAGAGATAGTGAAATTCAGCAACTGATGCTAATGTGGCTTTCCATCTTCTTTGTCTTTAACAGTTTCTATAGCAAGGTGTGGTAATCAAGCATTCTCGTGACTCAAATGAGACCTCCAGGTTATGCTGGAGTAACTCATTATCTTAGCTTTTGTTAAAGTAGTTTTGACCTTTTGACTGTGGTCAGGTGATCATGCGGCTACCTACACCCATAGGAGTGCTTTTGGCAACTGGCTTTTGCCAATATGATTTTTAAAGGAAAATATACTGCTATGAGAAATATATATATTTTATAGGATTGGTCAGAGAGCTTACAGATCTTTAACTGGTTGTTGGCCTTTCATTACAATTCAAGCATCATCCAGAGGCCTAGGACATTGTAATGTATTGATGTAGCATTCATGTGAATCCCAGCAGGGTTGCCTTTTGAATCTGACAGATGTTGATTTTGTCAATTTAAAAATGTTTCAAGCACAGCCCTCGATTTTTTGGAATGGTGCCCAGGGTGCCGGTTACTACTGGGACGACCTCAACTGGTTTGTGCCATAGTTTCTTGAAACTCAATTTTCAGATCCTATTTAGTGACCTTCTCATGTTCTTTTTCATCGACCATGCTGTTCCCAGGTATTGCTATGTCAAAGATGGTCACTTTCTTAATCTCGGTCACTGTGATGTCTGCTGTGTTATATGCCAACACTTTGTCCATTTGGATTCAAAAGCCCCACGAGATCTTAACCTTGTTTTTTGTGACTTTCTCTGGGCGGAGTTCCGACCAGTTTTTAGCCTGAATTTCTGCATAAATTCCAATGGATCATCTTAGCCCAGTGGTGGCGAACCTTTGGCACTCCAGATGTTATGGACTACAATTCCCATCAGCCCCTGCCAGCATGGCCAAGGGGCTGATGGGAATTGTAGTCCATAACA
>NW_025950926.1:0-12489 GCF_021028975.2 Sphaerodactylus townsendi
AAACAGCTGTTGGCTGGCAACTCTCTTCCTTTTAAAATGTAAAGGGCCCTCATTGGACATAATGTTTTTTGACAAACAGCAGAGAGAATCAGCAACTTTCAATAAGGCCCTTTAAAATTTAAAAGAGCAAGAGTGACCAGCTTCAACAAAGATGTTACCATGTTGGCTTTGTTTCCACTGAAGGTCTTTCCCAGTTGCCATACTGGAAGGGGCAGAGCCAGTCCCTAGAAAATGGCAGAGGCTAACCAGTGGGATCCTTGTATCTCAAGAGAC
Organism: Sphaerodactylus townsendi; assembly: GCF_021028975.2. Classification (NCBI taxonomy): domain Eukaryota; kingdom Metazoa; phylum Chordata; class Lepidosauria; order Squamata; family Sphaerodactylidae; genus Sphaerodactylus; species Sphaerodactylus townsendi. Next base: position 274 of record NW_025950926.1, read on the forward strand.
TTGCCTAGTATTCTCCTGTACTCCTACAAGGCTTGGCGGCTTCACAGGAATCTCCTGTGGATGTTGTTAGAGCTAAACTTCCTATGCACAGAGGAAACAAGTAAAAGGTAAAGGTATTTCCCTATGCAAGCATTGGGTCACTGCTGACTCATGGGGTGATGTCACATCATAATGTTTATTAAATATCAAATATGATGCATAAAACAAATGTAGAACTTCTTATAAAAAATAGGTATCTGCTTCAATCTAACTGATGCACACTGTCTAATATTTAGGCATGGTATGATACCTATTGCTGTATTATTTTGCTTTTAACTTGCTAAACAGATCTATTTATATTGCAATTTTATATTAGATTGTATTTTTACATTGATGTGTAGGGGTATTTACTGTCATTTGCTCTGGATTTAAAAAAAATCTGAAGTGATCTGAATTTAAAAAAAATCTGAAGTGATCTGAATCCCTTGAAGTCAACCATCAAGTTATGTGGACTATTTTCTTGCTATTGAACTATCTTTGAGACTGCAGAATGTGTCTGGTAAATCTTGATCTATCTATGCCTATTAAAGGTTAATAAAGATAAAGATAAAGTTAAACTTTGTTCATGAGGTGATTTGCCATTGCCTTCCCCAGTCACCAACACTTTATTCCCAGCAAGCTGAATACTCGTTTTACCAACGTCTGAAGGATGGAAAGCTGAGCCAACCTTGAGCTGGCTACTTCTGTCAGGATCGAACTCAGGCTGTGAGCAGAGCTTTTGACTGCAATCTCCAGCTTTCCACTCAACACCAACGGATTTTCCATGAAACAACAGGTCATTATTTCCTCTGGTCAGTAGCAAGGCCAGGCTTCCCATGAGGGATAGACAACCTTTTAGGCAAATCTGCACAACTGGGTGAACGTGTCCTTTGTTAGAAACACCTCTATGGCAGGTTCCGGTGAATTTCTTACTCAGAAAGACTCTGTGCATGCAGAGACAAAACACCTGACTCAGTGAGGCACGTTCTCCTGAACTGTCTCCTTTATGATGAATTGAGGAACAGATTAGTAAGACCTATAATCAGTGGTGGAATCCAAAAAATTTAGTAACAGGTTCCCATGGTGGTGGGATTCAAACTGTGGCGTAGCGCCAATGGGGCTGGGTGGGGCACGCCGGGGCCGTGGCCGGGCATTCCCGGGAGGGGCATTCCTGGGCGGGGCTGTGGCAAGGACGCAGCCGCTGCGCCGGTCCTTGGGCGGGAAACGAATGTACGCAGGCGCAGGCTGCCACGCAAGCCGGTGCACCTCCTGCTAGACTGCTTCCAGTTCTGTGCGCTACTGCTGAGAGGAGGGGCATAGCTAAGGCAAAAATAACGTGGCAAAATCACCAATTAGTAACCCCTTCTCGGCACACGCAAATAATTAGTAACCTACTCTCAGGAACCTGTGAGAACCTGCTGGATCCCACCTCTGCCTATAATGATTATCAAGGAAAATGTAAGCAGAGTCAAACTATTCCAGTTTCAGATGCATGACTGGGACTCAGATTCCACTTGAGTTGTAACTAGGTTTTTCGCATCAGTCATAAAACAAAGGACAATTATACATCCCATTCTGGAGACTTTCAACGTGATTTATATTAATCCCAAGCTTAATATATTTGACACAAACATTATACTTTGTTCTCTATGTACAGGATTTAACTTAAACCAATAAAAGGCTTTTGATTGATTGATTGATTGATTGATTGAATGTGTTTATTAATTACAAACTGAACTGCACAAATATTAAAATATTAGTTTAAGCCATTTATTGGTCTGATGTTTTTTCTATCGCATAGGAGCAAATAGGACTATGCCTCAATTTGACATTTGGAGCTTGATGAGGAATTCAAAAGAAACGTATGCTCAAAAATCTTGTTAGCCAAGAATAATAAACAGCAGGTTTGTTTTTTCTACTCTGGTCACATATTCTGTATATCATCATGTTAATTTTGCTAAATAGACAGGAGATAAAGTCCGTGTATCTTGTCATTACAGCTCCTACCCTTCTGGCCGGACATCAACCCTTCTGGACATCGGTCACAATCATAGCAGCAAAATGTGGCCTCCTCCTCCCTCTTCCGCTTGCGATAGCCAGAGGGGCATTTGTCGTTGCACACAGAAATAGGTTGCACCTGCCCATACACAAAAGGAGGGATTGTATCATTTTTCAGAATGAAGACACAAGACACAGCTAGTATACATACATTTAAAATATTTTTTTTCTCTTTTACCTGATTAAAGCTCTTATGCCACACAATCTGATCATCGTTCAGGGTTAGCTCTTCCCCTGGAGGAGCCTGTGGGTCCAACTTTCCAACCATTACCCTCTCAAAAGAACCATTTGGGAAGGTGATCCAGTTGGTGATATCAAAACCTCCCATTAGTGTTCGGTTTTCATCAAACTGGACAAGCTCTCCAGCTGTGTTGTTGAATGAGAGACTCCTTAGGAAGCGATGGAGCTAGGTTGAAAAAGGAATGAATGAATCACAAGAAAGCAGCGATTGAAATCAATACAATGAAATTCACCAGCATGGGGTAGTGGTTAAGAGCGGTGGACTCTAAACTGGAAAACCAGGCTTGATTCCCCACTACTCCACATGAAGCCTGGTGGGGTGACCTTAGGCTAGTCACATTTATCTCAGAACTCTCTCAGCCCCATTGTTACCCTAAGCAGACAGTCTCTGCTTTAATTGGGGGAATTAGCTGGAGCCGGAGAGCAAGAGGATCATAACCTACATAAACTGGGATTCATAATCTATGTATAGCAGGATGGTTCTGGGCAAAAACTCACATATGAGCAAGCCAGTGGTGGGATCCAAAAATTTTAGTAGCAGGTTCCCATGGTGGTGGGATTCAAAAAGTGGCGTAGCGCCAATGGGGCTGGGCGGGGCACGACAGGGGCATGGCCAGGAATTCCAGGGGGGACATTAATAATTTCTCTGTTACTGTAAAAAACTCTTACTGTAGAAAAAAGTTCCTAATTTCCAGCTGGTATCTTTCTGTCCATAATTTAAACTCATTATAGCAAGTCCTATCATCTACTGCCAACAGAAACAACTACTTCTCCTCTAATTGACTGCCTGTCAAATACTTAATACTTTCAAATACTTAATTTTGTTTCTAGAAATCAAAAGAAGGATACTTTCCTTAAACTTTACCATATTTCTAAAACATGTTTTTAAAACAGCCCAACAGGGAGAATTATCCCGTATTCTACCTTCACTAACCAGCCACATAGGAAACAACAGGACTATGATTTTTGGGCCTAATGGAATTTCTAATGGAAAAGCAGACCCAATTAGTAACCCCCTCTCGGCACACACAAATAATTAGTAACCCACTCTCGGGAACTGGTGAGAACCTGCTGGATCCCACCTCTGGAGCAAGCAGTTAAAATTGGTTTTATTACAGAATAAAAGCAAAGAAATATATAAAGAAATACAATATATAAAGAAATGGATAAAGGATATATAACATAAAGAAATATATAAAGAAACCAAAACGAGGAATATATTTTAAGCAATGAATACACACACACGAACACACAAAGTATACATGAGATGATTAAGAGAAAAGGGAGGGAATTGGATAGAGTTTCAGGAATGGGTTATAGTTACTACCGTGTTTCCCCGAATATAAGACAGTGTCTTATATTAATTTTTGCTCCCAAAGATGTGCTATGTCTTATTTTCAGGGGATCTCTTATTTTTCTGTGTTCTGTTCGTCAGGCATGGTTCCAAACAAAAACTTTGCTAAGTCTTACTTTTGCGGGATGCCTTCTATTTCGCACTTCAGCAAAACCTCTACTACGTCTTATTTTCCGGGGATGTCTTATATTCGGGGAAGCAGAGCAGCCTTGAAGAGACATCCAGGGGAAGTAGTGCTGAGGAAGGAAATTACCAGTATTTCCAGGAGCAAAGAAAAAAAGCCCACACACAAGTGGAGGTGTGCGTATGGATCCAGAACATACACACACACACACGATGAATGGCTTTCTAATTTTTAAAGAACGTTTCTGTCACAGAGCAGTTGAGTCAGGTTCTTAGCACTGTTAATTTTACACAAGCAACCTTTGGGCCTCATAACTTTCATGTTTCTCTATGCCTAGTAAAGGTTAATAAAGATAAAGATAAAGAACTTTCATGTTCGTGGCTTTTGGAGAACTTGCCTGAAGGCGATGATTCGTATGGTTGAGATGAGGGAACGGGGCTTCGTTCCAGTGTTTTATTCAGCACTTCAATAGTTAATACCAACCAACAAACTGAGGGAGACGGAATATACACCACCCTGAGCTTCTTGGAGTTAGAGTCAGTGAAAATGCCTAGACAAACAGGTAGAATTGATCCAGACTGAACACAGCATTGGGAAATTATTGAAGTGGGTCTTTAGACCTCACAAACGCCATTCTGTTGAGGGATTCTTCTCTGCATACCTCAAATGTATTTATTCGAGCAAACGACACACAATTGCAGCAGACGTTCCAGAGCAATTGCATGGCGAGGGTTACCTGCCAGGGTCGCACTTCATGAATCATCTCCCTCGCTCCTCCTTTTATTCTGCGTTTGGATCTGGATACATGCCTGTTATGCAAAGCATGGACAACAGCATAGACGGCGTTGTAGACATTATAGCTCTGACCAGTCATGTTCATTTCAAATAATGTTCTAGGAAGACTCTCCAGCTTCTCCTCCCCCTGACAGGGTTCCTGATGCCCACTGGAAGCTAGCAATGAACAACTGAAGGCATTTTCCCAGAATTCTTGGATAAAACTGTCTCCTTTGGACCAGGAGGGCCTTACACTTTGAAGGAATTGTTGAAATCCAGGAGGTTGACTGAACTGCGAAAGACAAGGCGCCGTGCAAAGTTTGTATATCGTTGCTTTTATCGGCAGACATTGATTCAAAGTTCCACTGAGATGTCACAACCCACACTTTAGGATATGCCGTAAGCCCCCCTGCTGCATTCAGCATCTTTCTCAGTAAATGCATGGGTCCAGGATCTCCAAGTGCAAAATATACGTTCGTTTTGCTGTTCTGGACAGCTGCACATTGTTCCATTAGCACGAACACAGACGATAATATTTCATCTTGATAATCCCTCTTCGGTGATTTCAATATGAAGGAATAACATAATTTGTTTTGGGTGAGTAAAGGCACTACTGCTTGCAAAAACATTTCCCCGCTGTAATCATCCATAGCCAGAAGCCCAATCCACGTCCATCCAAAATGACGAAATAAACGGACAATTCCCATATATTCATAGGCTTGGTTCGGGACCATCTGATAAATGGAAGGGAACTGGATTCTGGCCTCCTGCTCTGGAGAGTATGCTCCAAAAGGAAGCTGAAAAGAAACACGCATGGCTTTCAAGAACCGTTTTTACAAACTAGAACTGTATCTGGAAACGTTTGACATTTTTTTGATCATATGGCTCATTCCGCACCTGCAGAATAATGCACTTTCAAACTGCTTTCAGTGCTCTTTGAAGCTGTGCGGAATGGCAAAATCCACTTGCAAACAGTTGTGAAAGTGGTTTGAAAACGCATTATTTTGCGCGTGCGGAAGGGGCCTATGTGTGAGACTCCAGTCCCAAAATAAAGTGTGCTGTCGTTTTCTTTAAAAACGTAAAACTTTATTGAGGCATGCAGAAGAGATAGACGATTTCTGAGGAAATCTAGAAGGAGCCAGATCTTAAATCCCTGCTGCCCTTGGCCCGCCCCTTTGCCGGGCCCAAGGACCGCAGTTACAATAATATAACAAAAGAAAGGATACCCACATTCAAATACAGATTAGCATTACAGAGAGCAGGGGCTTGGCCACCCCTTGGAGGGCTGTGACTGCATTTTAGCTTTCATTTCCTGGCAGGCCAGAAGGGGGAGAGGGGATGAGCCAAGGGGCTTATCCTGACAATATGCCTAATAAAGGTTCTGGACTGGACTGGTACTAGAACTGGTTGTTTCATTATGCTTCAGGACGGGTGTGAAGTGCCATCAATTCTCAGAGTGACCAAGGGTTTTCAAGGCAAGGTGTTAGCAGAGGTTGTTTGCCATTGCCTTCTGCACACAGCCCTGGTGGTGTTCCTTGGAGACTGCCCATCTAAATACTAACCAGGGCTGACCTTGCTTAGGCTCATTCCGCACATGCAGAATAATGCACTTTCAAACTGCTTTCAGTGCTCTTTGAAGCTGTGCGGAATAGCAAAATCCACTTGCAAACAGTTGTGAAAGTGGTTTGAAAACGCATTATTTTGCATGTGCGGAAGGGGCCCTAGTTTAGCTTCTGAGATCTGATGAGATCAGGCTAGTCTGGACCATCCAGGTCAGGGCATGCTTTATGACAGGCCACATAAAATGTCTGTGCCCACCTGTGCATCTGGCCTACCTGTGGAATGTTATAGGTAGATAGTATGGTGGCCACATTGCCAGTCGTTTCAGGGGCAAATCCACCAAGTACAGAAACAAGATCATTTTTTGGATCACATTTGAAATTGGGGCGAAAAGACCTTGAAAGGAGGCCCAAGGTAGACTTATAATCCAACTTTGGCATGAAGTAACCACCGAGGACATAGGACCCCAAGGTGATGTTTGGTAAAAGCTTGGCGTTCTCATTGATCTCCTTTACAGCAAATGCCAAAGCCAGGATATGTTGATAATGCTTCACAACTGACCTGCAATGAGAATGAAAGAGAATTCAATAACACCGTGTCAAGTCCTTTTCACCTTTCATAATTGAGCATCTGTAACCCCTATGTTCAGAATGGGTTGACCCAGAGAGGGGTGGGGACTCAAAGCAGCAGAAGGCTGCCAAAACTGGTGAAGTTGGAGGAAGCAAGGCTACCAGGCTGGGACCTTGATTTAATTCTTTATAAGCTCTTAACACCTTGTTTAAGGTAACTGCAAAATTGTTGGGAACTAGTGGGAAGGGAGTTGTTTATTTTCGCTATATTGTAAATGTTAGAATTTATTGTTTCAGGGCTTGCTATGTATGTAGTTGATGGGAGTTCGTTTGGGGACCTTCATCATCTTGGATCCCATTCACCAAGCCTCTGAAGTCTTCATAAGCCAACCACCAGCAGAAAGAACTGGACTTGGCATTATCAGTAGATGGTAAATATAAGGACTTGAAATGCAACCTAAAAGGACTGTAAATTGTTAATGTTACATGTTAATGTTAAAAGTGTTATATGTTAAGGAAGTAAACCATTTTTGTTTTAAATTTAGTTCTTTGCAACTCCTTCCAAGTTCTGCCCCACAGAACCCACAGATAGAGGTTACACATCCATGTATTTTTTTAACCTGGAAGAGACCCAGGGCTCCTCTCTAGCATCACATGCCAAACTTTCCTCAGCCCATCCTGTATATCAGGACTTTCCAGAAGTTTTGATTTTTTCCCCCCAGAACTGAGCAGTCAGTATTCTAGAAGCCATTACTGATCTGATTGCTCTACTTTTTCAGTGCTGTTCAGGGCATAATGTCCAGGAAAGCTAATTCTGGATATTTATTAAAAAATGTTTCCAGTATTCTAGACACGGTATCTTAAGGTCATTTCCCCACTTACCATCGACCACCCTTGCTGCGCACTACTCTCAGCGCGCGTAATTCCTGGCGCATTCCCGGGCTTACCCACGACCCCGCGCTCTGCGTTTTGAGGAGCGCCAGGAATGAAGCACGCTGAGGGGGCGCGAGAGTGGCAGCGTCGGGGCGGCTGCGTTGTCGCCGCCCCTGCAGTGGGGAGTGCTGCGGGACCCCGCACTACTTGGCGAGAGTAGCACGCAGCAGATGGTAAGTGGGGAATCGACCTTAGACACAGGGATGGATCAGACTAGCTTTTCTGCTAGTGAAAAAGGAAGCTGAAAGAGGGGGATATCACCTGTTAACAGCCAACAATGCTTTGTAGGGGATCATGAAATCTGCATGTAAACATGCAAGAGGAACAGTGCTATTAAAAAGAAAGAGAATTGAGCAGGACTGAAAGAAGAAGCTGATCGTATCCAGTACTTTAGACGCGTATCCCTGCACTATGAGATATTCCCATCAGATATACAGCAAACTGACAAACCTCTTGTGTATTTGTATTGTTGAAGGCTTTCACGGCCGGAATCACTGGGGTGCTGTGTGGTTTCCGGGCTGTATGGCCGTGTTCTAGCAGCATTCTCTCCTAGAATGCTGTGTTCTAGCAGCATTCTCTCTCTGCTAGAACCATGCCGTGTTCTAGCAGCATTCTCTCTCTGCTAGAACACAGCCATACAGCCCGGAAACCACACAGCACCCCACTCTTGTGTATTTGTTCATACAGTAATTAACGGTTAAAAAAATTAGACAGAACATTCTTACTCTAATCTTGGACTGTATTGCTGTGAGTAGAAAATCTTGTTGTGAAGCAGAAAATATCACAGCAGTGAAAATTTCAAAGTGTGATCAATTTTCAGTGCGATCAACCGTGCAAAAATGGAAGTATGCTGGTTCTTGGAAATAGCTGGAGGGAAAAAGTGGAAAGGGTTGGAGACCCTGAGTGCCCCGAAAGCAGCCCAACATGTAGTGGTAGAAGAAGAAGAGTTTGGATTTATATCCCCCCTTTCTCTCCTGCAGGAGACTCAAAGGGGCTTACAATCTCCTTGCCCTTCCCCCCTCACAACAAACACCCTGTGAGGTAGGTGGGGCTGAGAGAGCTCAGAGAAGCTGTGACTAGCCCAAGGTCACCCAGCTGGCGTGTGTGGGAGTGCACAGGCTAATCTGAATTCCCCAGATAAGCCTCCACAACTCAAGCGGCAGAGCCGGGAATCAAACCCGGTTCCTCCAGATCCACTGCTGCTCACTGGTGCATATCAGCAGCTTGGTAGACTTCAGCAGTGTTTGTGCACATGAACATCCTCAGTGATATCATTTTAAAAGATGGGGCAAGCCCCATGTCTCCCAGTCTGCAGCTTTTCATATTGAAAAGGACCATAACATTACAGCCCTCCATGACTTAATGTGAGAACATTACGAAAAGAAGGTAGTTTCTCTTACATTGTGTCCTCAGCCAAACTCTCTTTGGGCTGCTCCATGAAAGAGAGAGTATCGTGGAAGAAGATGATGTGAGAGGTAATCATTCCAATGACCAGGTCACCTGGCTGATAAAATGAATGGGGAATCGGAATGGGATCTTCAGGGACTGAGCAATCCATTGTATGCATCTTGCATACAGCACGGGAAAATAATAGCACCAGCAAGACCACAGCCAGAAACATATCTACGCCCAGGCTGTACCTTAAAGTTATCGGCAGTTCCTTTTTTAAAAACCTCTGCTTCATCAGTGTAGAGGGATGTTGTCTCTTCTATGAATGTACTTTCTCTTCTTGGGAAGAAAGGACTGTTTGTCAAGACCCAGTGTACGCTTCATTCAATAAAATGTTGCTTTATAATTTGGCAGCTAAGGATGTCAGGATGTTGCATGTGGAGAAAAATGAGAATTCTCAATCAGACTTTGCTTTTAAAAATTAATTAGGAAGGAAGTGGGTGGCATGCCCTTAATCATGCCCTGTGTCAAGAGGCTTGTAAAATATTTGTGCAAAAAAGAAAGAAAGAAAGAACGCTGGGAGGGTTTGCATTAAAGTGGTAAACAACTTGAAACAACTCTAAAATATAAAGGGGAAAGGATCACATAAAAGATCAGCAGAAATCTGCCTATACGTTGATACACTTTGGAATAATAGAAGGGACTTTTTATATCGCGTCTTTAAGATGCAGATGTCAGTATTATAAGTGGCCTATGGCAATCCATTCAGTGGTAAGAAGGAAAACAGTAATTGTGGCAATGACAGGAGAGAACATAAACTCCCCGTTGGTTCAAAGATGATGAAATAATTTGGAAAACACATCGTTCTCTGACATCATTTCTTTTTTCTCCTGATGTGTTTCAAGAAAGAAAGTGGCCCATGACCAGCTATGTCTCTTAATGAAAGATTGCACATAGACATATATCAACATTCATTTCATTCTGCTGGTCCATTGTGGTATATGTCTCTTTTAGGAGACCTATTATAGGAGCTGAGTATAGTAGGAGGCTGTTAGAAGGACAGTCCTAACCACCACAATGCCTGCAAGGGGAGGGGAGTGGGGAAGGAGAGATAGCGAGGGGTGGCATACAAGGGAGGGAGGGGAGGGAGGCATGCAAGGGAGGAGAGGGAGGGGGAGGACATGTTTCATTGATTGCGCTGCCACCACGTAGTAAACACATTCAAATATAATAGACAGTGGTGGATTCTGCACAGCAAATGTATAATAGGCTGCAATCATAAGAACATAAGAACTAGCCTGCTGGATCAGACCAGAGTCCATCTAGTCCAGCACTCTGCTACTCGCAGTGGCCCACCAGTTGCCTTGGGGAGCTCACATGCAGGAGGTGAAAGCAATGGCCTTCTGCTGCTGCTGCTGCTCCTGAGCACCTGGTCTGCTAAGGCATTTGCAATCTCAGATCAAGGAGGATCAAGATTGGTAGCCATAGATTCCCCCATAAATCTGTCCAAGCCCTTTTTAAAGATGACACTTAAATCTGTGCCAGTGGTTACTTCTTGCTCATATCTTTCTATGAATATTCCACTTCTTGTGGCGTTTTTGCCTATCCTCCTGGTCCAGTAGAGTGCCAACTCTGCATTTCTTGGCAACTGGCTTTTTGCTAGCCACAGGTCTACTCATCAACAGTTCCACTACCACTCCATGCTGGTAAATTGTAGAGTTTGAAATACTGATGTACAGTCTTGAGAGGTTCCCTTTCCAGCTCCTATGATTATTAAGTCGTGAGACTGGCTAGTAAGCTGCAAAGTACTTGCTAAAGCACAAGTGCACTGGGATATCTTCATTGATGGACTCTTCCCCTCCCCCCCAAAAACACAAAGTATTAGTGATCCTGCATGGTGTAGTGGTTAAGAGCAGGTGGACCTTAATCTGCAGAACCGGGTTTGATTCCTCACTCCTCCACATGAGTGGCGGACTCTTATCTGGTGAACCAGATTTGTTTCTCCTACATTTCTGCTGGGTGATCTGGAGCTAGTCACAGTTTGTTCAGAACTTTCCCAACTACTTCACAAGGTGTCTGTTGTGGGTAGAAGGGAAAAGAGTTTAGTTGAAGGCTTTCATGGCCAGAATCCTGGAATGTTGTGGGGATTCTGGGCTGTATGTGGGGAATTCCGGTTTCATTCAGCTCAGAAACCCCACAACACTCCACGGAAAAGAGTTTGTAAGCTGCCTTGAGACTCCTTGCAGTTGAGAATTGTACATTCCCAATAATTTTTATTTTTAAACTGTTTATAAACTGTTGGATGCTGTATAATATATGCTGTGTTTTAAATGGGTTAGTATTTTAATGTTATAGAGCCACATTTATATTTATATTTGAGATTATGATTATTCAATTATGCTATTCTTGTTACGTTATTTTGTGTTGTACACCACCCAGAGCCCTCCAGGGAAGGGTGGTATAAAAAATTCAAAATAAAATAAATTATTAACCCATATGGGACTTGATAGTGGTATTTTTGATTATGAGCGCCTTAAGAAGTATAATACTATTATAATTTAATTGTGAATGTTGCATATCAACCTTTCTACGGTTAAAAAACATTAATGTCAAAGAGTAGAATCCAAAAAGAAACCTATATTCATTTATTATTTCTCCTTATTAATTGTGCCTTGTTGTTCCAGATCCAGACCTCAGCAACTATGATGTAGCATTTGGGTGAAAATGCATCCCAGTAATCCAACATTGGAAGCTAAGATGGAGAAGATCTCCACAGCCACCATGATTTCCAACACAGGTACTCCAGGTAGCTTGGAACAAAGGGAAAACCAAATGCCGCAGAAGACCAACTTGCTGAAGGTGATGAACTTGGCTTCATTGAAACTGTCAGGCAACTTCCTGGTCAAAGAAACCCACCATGAAACTAACAACGAATAGCCAGGAGATTGAGATAGCCAAAGGACAAATTAAAACATGGCATCTGAGGTTATTACATTTCCAACATGATTTTTCCTTTTGTTGAATGTATGCCCACATCTGGGAATGGAGGGAATGTATTTAACCACAAAGCGCAAATGCATTTTGGAACTTAATGAATTACAGGAAATTATGATGGAATTTGCCATTCTTTTTTCCCAATCCAGTTCCCCATGCTTGATCCTGGTTTTGTTGGCCAGAAATACTAGAACAAACAGTGA
>NW_025950927.1:0-12488 GCF_021028975.2 Sphaerodactylus townsendi
GTGTCTTTGTGTTTAATGAAAACTGCTAAAACCCAAGAGGTGATCAAGGAAAAACTGAAAGCAATGGCAGACAAGGTGATCCCTAAAGGTTCTTGATAGGACAGAAAGCTTAGAATCTTTGGCATACATCGATCATGTTCCAAGCTTGGATATTCAGCATCTGGACACGGGATACAATTCTCCATATCTGCAAAAAATAGGAAATGTGTCCTATGTCAGGATCAATTCACAAGTGACTCCAGATGAATTCTCATTACCACCTTTGCTGTCAGATCAATGAGGGAATGTTTTTTTATTTAATATTAAATTTATATCCCGCCCCATTCTCGCAGGGCTCAGGATAGGTTACAGCATAAACATATACAACCAATCAAACCATTAAAACAGTAATACAATTATTAAAAGAGTCAAAAATACCAATGCCTAATAAATAACAATAGATGGTTATAAATAATGATAATAATCAGTCATGATATATGTTTTGTTTATGAAAAAGGCATTTACATGATCTAATTCATTTCCAATGAGATATTTGCTGCAGATGGTGAGACCCTTCTTCGCTCAATAAACACATACAACGACAGGCTGGAAAAAGGAATGGGCTGCAGCCCAGTTTATTAAATTCAATAATATAACAAACCATACTATATACCAGTGATGGCGAAGCTATGGCACGGGTGCCAGAGGTGGCACTCAGAGCCTTCTCTGTGGGCACGCACAAACAGAGTTCATCATGGGGGGGGGGGAATCGCCCCCCCCACATCTAGGCATGCCTGTGTCGCTGGGCTTGATTATTAGCATTAAACCAAAGACCTAGTTTTGGGGAAGCAGTATAGGTAACCCTGTTAAGTGCTGTTAAACTCCACTGATTTTCATGCAAAGAACTAAAGTGCGATCCTTTACCTGGGAGTAAGCTTGGTTGCTGGCAATGTGGGCCCGTCTTCCTGAGTAAACCCTCCCAGGGCCGTGATTCACCTGGGTTAGGAGAGTTGCAACGGGCGTTTCCCCAGCAAAGCCACCGACTACCACCAAGCTTTCATCTCCCGAAAGTAGCGCATCACTTCAGAGCTAAATCCATTTAAACTAAACTAAAACCTCAGTATTCAGGTTAAATTGCCGTGCTGGCACTTTGCGATAAATAAGTGGGTTTTGGGTTGCAGTTTGGGCACTCGGTCTCAAAAAGGTTCGCCATCACTTCTATATACATAAGAGCTGGGCGGCAAACGGGTCGCACATCTATGTCCCACTATCTGCCCGGGACTATCTCAAGGGAAGCCTCCAGATGGCCCCTCCGCCTTTACCCCTTCCCGCCTACGCTGAGGGAGGCGGCATGGCACCGGTTAAGCCCCAAGGTCACTTTAATCATAACCGGCCGCCTCCCGTGCTTGCTGGGGTGTCGGGCACCGGCTAAGCCCATCGTCGCCTTCGCCGCCCCGGACCAACTCCTTTACCCTTTGGTGTCGGGCAGCGGTCCTACCCGCCTGCCTGCTAGCCTGCTCCGTCACACCTCTGGCCCTACTACAGGGCGCGAAGCCTGGGAGACCCTGCTCGAAGGTCGCCGCTTTCCCTCTAGATGTGCGAACCTGATGCAAAACCTCCGGCCAGGATCGCGACAGTAGGTACAAACAACCCCCCAAAACCCAAAATATAGGGATAGGGTGGGTCACGCCTTTGCGGTGTCTCACCGGCCAGGAAGGGCGCGAATCGGAGAGAGGCGTCCTTATATATTCAGGCTCCTCCCGCCTTTTCGTATTGGGAGCTATTGACCAATGCAGCCCGCTTCTGCCGTATTTTCCAGAGGCTTGCAGACACCTCTATTTTAGTTCCGGCTATTCACTCACCCCGACAGCAATGGCTGCCCCCGGTTATTCAGGTGCATCTTATTTGCTGCAGATGGTGAGACCCTTCTTCGCTCAATAAACACATACAACGACAGGCTGGAAAAAGGAATGGGCCGCAGCCCAGTTTATTAAATTCAATAATATAACAAACCATACTATATACATAAGAGCTGGGCGGCAAACGGGTCTCACATCCATGTCCCACTATCTGCCCGGGACGGACTGGAAGGGAAGCCCCAGAGATGGCCCTCCGGCTTCACCCTTCCCGCCCATGCTGAGGAGGCGGGCACCGGCTTAAGTTCCTGCTGGCCGCTCTAACCGCTAGCCTCCTCCCGTGCTTGCTGTGGTGTTGGGCACCATCTGAGCCCATTTCCGCCTGTCACGTCCTGACCTAACCTCTACTCCCTGGGGTAAAATGCAGCTGGTCCGCCTGCTGCTCATAAGGCATAGCTCGCCTGCTCCGCCACACACCCCTGGCCTCCTTCATATGGGCGCTAAGCTCGTAGGGAGACTCCAGCGCCGAAGGCTCGCTTTCCCCCCAGATGTGCGAACCCGGCGCAAACTCCGCAATGGTGCTGCCCCCTTACAGCCTCCCTGGCCCAAGCTCCTCTTGCCTGAGCCCACCAGACCTGACTCCAACAGAGAAGTTATGCAGCGCAATCGCATTGGATCCACAGGTCCATGCCCCATCGGGACAGGCGGACGCCATCCGGGTGAAAAAGTTCAATGTTGTCCCGGGTGATTTCTGCATGGCCCACCACCGCTCCCCCAAGGGAGAGTACAACTTTGGCGGCCGCCTTGTTGACTTTTCTGCAAGCCCCATCCACGGCTATGGGGTCCACAGCTCCCCTCCAGAAAACCCGCTGTAGCAGCTGGGACCAAACCAGAGTCATGCCTGGCCTGTGCCTGGCGATGCTCCTCAGTGTTGTGGCCACCTCATGACGGAGCTCCAAACCCGACTTGGCGGGGAGATCCTCCTCTCCCAGGTGAACAACCAGGAGATCCGGTGTGGCCAACTGGAAAATGTACTCAATGAGCTTAGGCTCCAGCTCATGCCAAAGCATGTGCCCCTGCCCTAGCCAGGTAATTCTTACGTGCTCCCCAAGTCCAAGATGCTGGCCCCATTCGGACGAGCAGGCGTATTCCTCGACACCGTTGATTTTATATGCCAGCTGTGCCCCATGACCCACAACTACACCTGTCGAACAAATAGCCTGGCGCGCCCCAGGAGGCACTGTGGAAGGAATCAACAAGTCAGGTGGGGCTGGATGTAAGTCCGGAAAAGCCCTCGAACGCCACCTCCTCTAGAGTGGAGATGTCCTCCTGGGCCCTGCCTTCCTGCGCCGCAGATGTGGCGGCCCCGATTCGGAAGGAGTGCAGGCCAAACTCGGCGGCCGGCAGCCCTGCACGGGTCAAGCAGGCCCTGAACACTGCCAGCAATTGGAACCTGGTGAGGGGGGAGCCGTCCTCGTGCACCAGGAGCATGCCACCCACTCGAGGCCTGTGCCGTAACCAGGGGATGAGGGAGGTGAGTGGACAGGTGTTGTCGCCCGGTAGGACCGGCATGGTGACCCAGGCACCCCAGTCTTCCTGGTCAGTTTTTGAATGGGCGAGCCATGCATACACCAAATCCCCGGACAGGACGAGGTGCTCCCTTTGCAGGGCGGTGCTGGACGGCTGGTCCCTGGTGGGGGCGACTAACTCCCCTGGCCTAAAGGCCCCATGATGCGCTAGGTGGAAAGCGGCTGCGAAAAGCAACCGTTTTATAGCTGGAAGCTTAAAACTCCGCCGTGAGCTCCCCGGTGACTGCCCTTATCACTTCCTTGGTGATCGTGCGTTTAAGGTCCCTTTGTCTTCAGCTTCTCCACCTGCCGCCAGCCCGCTGGGCAATTAACCTCCGGACTGGTTTAAAGCCTCCATTCACGTCTGGGTAGCCCGCCACACTTGCAATAAAAGGCTACGCTTCGCCAAGTGTACCCCCCATGGTGCGTGGGTGCATCCCCCCCACATGGAGCTGGACCAAATACTCAAGGAGGATGCCCGTGTCCACCCCGCCATAGGCAGGGCTTCCTCTGGATGCCAATACCGGCGTCCAACGCGCGCGACGGCCCGGCCACGCATTGTCTGCGCAAGGGCCGCGCCAGTGAGTTCAAAACAATTCCTGTGATGACTGCTCGCTGCCAAGGTCTCCACAGATGCGCTCGCACCATCGCCGGGAACAGCTCTGCCCCAGGGGCCATGGAGTCGGAAACGGTCTTACCTGCTGGCGCAGATAAGGTAATCAGTAATCCTGCTCTGCAAAACCTGTAACAAAAGCCGCTTTAAAAGAAATATTATAAGGGAGGTAAGGGTGAGTGGACAAGACTACGAATCCAAACGCGATTACCCGTATGGATTTGCTGGACTGCTCTGTTGTTCACCACGCTGCATCACCTTCCGGGTTGTCGCACCAGAAAAGCACCCGTTTGTTCTGCCATAAATCGTGCCAGATGTGCACCACCACCAGAATGGGGAAAAGTTCCAAGAAGGTGAGATCTCTGGTGATGCCCAACGCATGCCAAACCGGTGGCCACAGGCCCTGTGCCCACTGACCCTGGTAATACACGCCAAAGCCGAAGGCTCCAGAGGCGTCTGACTGCACCTGCAGCTCCAGGCCAGGCTCCATTGATGACTGCCACAAGGAAATGCCATTGAAGCCTCGAAGGAAGGACAGCCAGACCTGCAAGTCGTCCTTCATGCCTCGGGAAACCCTGATGCGGTGGTCCGGGGACTTGCAGCCGGACAAAGACCTGGCCAGCCGCGAACAAAAGGCCCGACCTGGCGCCACCACCCTGCAGGCAAAGTTCAAGTGGCCCAGTAAGGACTGCACCAAGCGCACCTTGCACTTCTTAAGGGTGAGGACGGCCTGGAGCAGGTTAGAAAGGGCTACAAGCTTCTGAGTGGGGAGCGATGACATTCCCAGGACCGTGTCCAGGTGTATGCCCAGGTAACACAGTGAGGAGGCAGGGCCCTCCGTCTTGTCGGGGGCCAGAGGAACCCCTAACTCGGTCGCCAAGGACTGAAAAGCCTACAGGGCGGTCTCGCACTCCCCGGTGCCCTGCCTGCCAATGAACAGGAAATCATCAAGGAAATGGGTCACCAGGCCGGCGGGCACCCTCTGCTTGAAAGCCCATTCGAGGAAGGAACTGAAAGCCTCGAAGGCGGCACAAGCAAAAGAGCAACCCATGGGCATGGCCTTGTCCACGTACCACTTTCCCTGGAAATGAATGCCCAACAGCTCGAAATCCTGCGGGGAAATGGGCAGGAGCCGGAAAGCTGATTGGATATTGCACTTGGCTAAGGAGGCACCCTGGCCGGCCTGCCTGATGAGATTGACAGCGACGTCCAGGGTGGCATATCGGACCGAGCAGAGCTCAGGGTCTATGAAGTCATTAATCGAGTCGCCCCGGGGGTAGGAAAGGTGTTGGATTAAACGAAATTCCCCCGGGGTCTTTTTGGGCACCACCCCAATGGGGGAGACCCTGAGGGTGGTCAAGGGCGGCTGGCCATGCTGGCCAGCCACGCTACCGGCCTTGGTCTCCTTCGCTACGCATTTGTCAGGCCACCACGCCAGGAGAGATCCCGAACAGATTCTTGGCGGTTGCTCGCCTGGCAGGTCTCTTCGGAGACCCCGATAGGGAATCCTGAAGCCTGTGGAAAAACCCTCACCCAGCAAGTGCGCCGCATGCCTGTCTGGATAGTGCTGCAGCCAGCCCAAGAGTACTGCCACCCGAATGGGTGTGGGGCCCATGGACTGCAGCTGGGAGGGAGGTTCAGTGCTTGGGGGCGGCAACATTGCCCTGGCCACTGGCCTCTATGTGGGAGAGCCCGGTGCCAGGGGACTGGGCCTTCCGAAAGGGGGTGCGACCAATTGGCTTGGGGCAGCCTTAATTCTGCTGTGACTTCCAAAGCAGCGATAAAACGCGTTTCAATTTGCACCTCAGGGTCGCTGGCAAGCTCCTCTGTTGAATTTCTAACAGAGCCCTTCTTTGGCCCCCGCCCTTCGAGTAAGCCTTTATTGAGTTTTTTTCTGGGGAAGGGAGGTTCCAGGGCCGCTTTCATGGCGGGGCTTGGGAACTACAACCATCCAGGTTTGGTCGTGGATGAGTAAATCCCAGCCGAAGCTGCCCTTGCGGGATGCAGACGGCGTGGATAGCTCCGCCATATGCTATGGCTGCAGCTTCGCTTCAGCTAGTGCCCTGGCTCTGCGCATATGGGCCATATGGGCCATTAAGTGCCATGCCCGCAGAGGATAGGCGGCTCCAATCAGTGGTAGGTATTCGACAAAGCCGTGTAGCCAGTTGTTAAAAATATGCTCGGCCGCCGCCGGGTCCCTCCGCTTCTTGTCGGCCTTTCCCACTTAATAATATTAATTCAAGTTCACCCTCCCGCCGGGGGAACCGGAAAACGCTGTCCACGCAGAGTAATTCGCCTAGAGCCCGCTCCCGGAGTTTCCTGGGGAGGTGGGACTCGGGAGGGTTGCTCGCCATCGCCTGGGTCTGGGCCTGCAATGCCCTCTGGGACCCCCCCAGATTTCTGCGCTTGGCAAGCCAAGGTGGAAGGGCGGGCACTTTCTCCCCTTGGTGCCAAAATTTCTGGCCAGCTTGCATGTCAGCCAGCCTCGGTAGACTCTACCCGGCGATGAGGGAACTGGTAGATTTTGGAGGAACGGGAACGCCTCGATGACCTCTTCTTCCGTCATCCCTCTCGCTCGGATGGACCGACGGATGCGTCCACCGACATGGACACGCTGACCGGTGGGGAAAGCTGCAGGTCCTTCTGCTCTAAGCCGCGAAGTCTTCCGGCGCCGGGCGTCAGCCGACGCATAGGGCGCCACTCGCCCGTCATACTTTCAGCCGAACGCCCAGGTTCCCCTGCCGCTCCGCCGTGCGGGCCTGGGAAAGGTGCAGCAGCGTGTCCGCCAGGTTCCGGACCAAAGCTGGATCATGGCCCGGCTCGCTGGCCGGCCCGGGCCCGGAACCCGGGCCAGAGTCGCCGATTTGTCGCGAATATCGGCCTCCCCGGCCGGGCCGGACTGCTCCCCCGATCCCGTCACGGGCTAACCTCTGCCAATGGGCTGCATAGCTTCCAGGTACGCATGCGGCCGCTTTGCAATAGCCGCATCTACTCCGTTAACTACGGGGCCGTCATTCCACGCACTTCGGCCACGGTTTGAGCCCGAACCCTATTGATAAGGGAACTGGTTCTGCCCAAAAGTCGGGTAGCTCCCTGGCTTTGGGAGAGCCTTTTGCTCTTAGAGCGCTTCGGCCCCATCCTACACTGCAAGACCGGTTGACGACCAAGAAAACAGGAAAGGAAGGAAAGAGGGAAGTCCAAGGGGTAAGAGAGAAGATAGGTAAAGCCAGAAAAGGCCGCAACCAGTCCCCTTCCTGGCCTTACACGTAGACCCAGCCAATTCCCAACACGCCTTCGTATGTCTCGCCGCCAGGAAGGGCGCCGCCGGATCGGGAGAGGCGTCCTTATATATCCAGGCTCCTCCCGCCTTTTCGGCTGGGAGCCAATCAATGCAGCCCGCTCTGCTGCATGCTTCCAGAGGCTTGCATCACCCCTATTTTGCTCCGTTGCTCACCCCGGCAGCAATGGCTGCCCCCGGTTATTCAGGTGCATCTTATATGTCATCATGGGCTAAACTGTACTGTAGAAACCGAGCTGGGAAGTTGGTGGAGCATCCCAAATCGTTTAGAGCAATTCCTCAAGCATCCCATCATTCATTACATTAGGTGGGGAGTTTGTGAGGAAGAGAAGTTTGGCATGGAACACCCTCAGCCAAACCCTTCGCTTATCCTTAACATACTGAGGGAGGGAGAGGTGTTTTGGCCCTTCCAGTCATAGTTAGTGCATAGGTTGGGATACACAAGTCCAGAGTTAATGCCAGCCATGTTTGAAGCCAGGATGGCATTTCACAACTGCTGGAAGTCAGTCTACAGCCTTGGGCCCTTTCCGCATGGGCCGTAGACAGCGCCCTAGGGATGGCAAAAAACCCGTCCCCAGCGAGCCGTTCGCACAAGGGACGCAGCTGCTTTGCAGCCGCGCCGCCCTTGCTCCGCCCGAGCGTGCGAATTCGCCGTTTTCCAACCTCACTTCCCAAGCGAGGTTTATGGAAAACGGAGGCTTGGAGCCGCCGCCGTGCGAACGGCAGCGGCTGTAAGGTGTCTTCCCTCCCCCCATGTCAGGTCGAACTACCTGCCCTGCGGCCCTGTGGCGCGTTCCCAAGGCCTGGGGACATGCCCCCTCTGCCCTGCAGCTCTGGAGTGGTCATGCAGGATAGGGGTGCATGCCCCCTGGCCTCGGCAACGTGCCGGAGGGCCGCAGGGCAGGTAGGTCGAAGGGTCCCAGAGGGGTCGATCAGCGTTATTTACGCCGACCTGACCCCTACCGTGGCCGTGCAGAAACGGCCTTGGTATCAAACCACATTTAAGAAGTCGAGTGAAAAGGTTGAGGGTTCAAATTCGCTATTTAATTTCATAACAAAGCCAAGTCTAGCCCAGCTCTTCTCATGTCTCTCATCTTGCTGATGGTCGGGGAGCTGGAACAACAGAAGAACTAACTGGATAATTAAAGAAACTTCATAGACAAGGTAGCCACACATCATTTACCCTCTTGGTTTGTGATCTTCCCTTCTGGGCACGGAAAACAATCATAGCAGCAAAAGTCCTCCCCTTCCCTCTTTCTCTTCTGGGTTCCAGGTTTCCACTTGTCATTGCAGAGAGAGATGGGCAGGCTCTGTACAGAAACAGGATGAGTTCAAGATGCTGCAAACAATCAAAATGGTATTTCATGAAACATTAGGAGTCCAGCGA
This sequence comes from Sphaerodactylus townsendi, assembly GCF_021028975.2. Taxonomy (NCBI): domain Eukaryota; kingdom Metazoa; phylum Chordata; class Lepidosauria; order Squamata; family Sphaerodactylidae; genus Sphaerodactylus; species Sphaerodactylus townsendi. Next base: position 8,702 of record NW_025950927.1, read on the forward strand.
CAGGTAGTATAGTTCAGGATATTATTTTTCCAGCGTCTCTCTTTTCTGAGGAAAATAGAGAAATCAAGGAAATGAAATTCATGTCTCAGCTCTCAATAGATAGAACAAATGTTATGTGAATTTGTTTTGAAACTGTCCAAATTGAAAGAAAAGGAATGAACAGGATTTTATTGGATTGCATGTGTTTTGAAACGTTGTAAAATTGCACATGGATGGTGCTCAAAGCTCTCTTTCGGTTTTGAATATGATTTCTAAAACTGGCATAACATGAAAAACTGAGAACATAGATGGTTTCCACTCAGGTCATCTAAATCCATGAATCCAATTTTTAATATGGCCAAGTAATCCTGAGACTGGAGAGATGAATGTCCATGAATAGACTAGTCTGTCATTTGCAAAAAAATTAAAAATGCAAAAAATAAATAATTTGGGGGTTAATTAACCCCCCAAAATAATACAGTATAATAAAGCAGTGCCTGTATCTTTAAGAAACTTAGCAGTCATTGTGTCCTTCATTTCTGCTAGTAAAAATGCATTGGGACCAGACCTGACAGCAAATACCAGGAGACTGGTTACTACCCAACTTGCATGAATCACCCCATGGAAGTCACTGCTGCGTAATGGGAAGAAGAAGGATATTGGGCACTGTGAGGATATGGGGGGTTGCCCAAAGGAGGGGAAGAGGCAAAAATGTGGGTAGGGATGTGGGTAGGGAGAATAGAGAGGAATCTGAGGAGCTTCCTTGCAGTTCTTCCCCATGTAACTAGCCTTGGCCAGTGGCCATCAGAGCACAGTCGGACTATACTTTTTCTGGGTAGAGGCTGCTAGGAAAAAGAAGGCAGGAAAGGTGAAGTTGTGGTGGTTATGACAAATAAAAGATATTTGACTTTGGAGAGGGAGGAGGAGGCAGTACGAAAAGTAGTGAGGCTATGGGAGCTTGGGGGGAAGAAATAGAAGAAACAGTGGGGAAGAAACTATAGGGAGTCCCTTCAGAAATCATTGTGTCCACACAGCTTGTATTTTATGATCCTCACCTTGTTAAAACGTCTTGGCCAAACAATCATCTCATCATGAATGATGAATTCTTTCCCTTTAATGCTGTTGGGATCTACCTTTCCAATGTTCACCGGACGGAAGGATTTGTTTGGGAAAGTGACCAAGTTTGTTATCTCCAAACTAGCTCCCATTCCTCTGTTGTTCTTATTAAAGGATACTGTTTCACCTGCTGAGTTATTAAATGCAATGTCTTGAAGAAATGAGTGGACCTGATGAAAGGAAAGATACAAACAGACTGATGTCTTCTTATCTAGCTCTGTGACAAGTTTGAGGGAGGGATGATTGAAGGAGGGAACCAGGCAGCCTTGTCTGGTGGTGTCTCTGTGAATGAGAGAGGGCACCTGGTGTGAGGAAAGGTCAGAGCCCTTTATGCAATTAAAGAAGGCAGGACTGTTGGTGGTTTGTTCTATTAAAGTCTTTATTGATGGATCATACTATTGACCTTTAATCAGCTGTAACTGCTTGGCTTACCTGGATCTTTGAACCCATAGGACAGATTTTTGTGGAAGATGGTAAATTCTATAGGGGGTGGGGGCACACAGAGTTTGTGGAAGCATTACCTGCCAATGCTGGACATCTTGGAGTTCAGCTCTTCCCCTGCCCCTCATTAGTCTTTGTCTGGCTCCAGATGAGTATATCAGTTGCAAAGCGTGTCCTACGGCATACAGGGCATTGTAGATGGTGTAGCTGTGGCCGGTCATGCGCATTTGGAAAACAGACTCAGGGAGACTCTCCAGCCTCTCCTGACCAGTACATGTATCAGGACCATCTCTTGGCTCCAAGGTATTTGGAAATGTACAATCAAACGCTTGCTCCCAGAAGTCCTTGAAGAAACCATCTCCATGTTTCCCTGGAGGTTTTATGCTCTGAAGAAATTTCTGGAATTCTAGAAGCTCATTTGAGTGGCTCTTGAAGGAAATAGCCCCATGGAAGTATTCAAAATCAAAATCTCTAAAAAAATGTGATGCTACGAAATCTAGCTTGGCTGTTAACACCCACACCTTCATTAATGACGTATTTTCCTTATAGTTAGAATTGCCCAAAAGCAGGCGAATAGTAAGTGTCGGAATAGCAACAGATTCTCCATGGAGGATAATTACATTGGCTTTACTGTCAGTGAGAGGCGGATATATACTTGAGGCTACACTGAACATATCATGTATGGAATTCACATGTGGTTTGGTGACAATTCTTTCTGTGAAGGCCAGACAGATTTCGCTCTGAGAGAGCAGTGGTTCCAGGACCTGCAGAAAATGTTCTCCATCATCATCGTCTGAAACAAAGAGCCCAACCCACCTCCATCCGAAATGCTGAAGCAACAAGATAATCCCAAGATGCTGATGGGATGTATTAGAAAACATGTAAAACATGGAAGTCACATGTTTGGCATTCTGCTTAAGGGTGAATGAGCCATACGGGAGCTAAAGAGACAAGCAAAGGTAGTTTAGAGATGAGAATGGATGAATGTCCTTTTTTCATGTTTACTGCTTATGGCCAGATTTTTCCCAGATCATTGGAATATGGTACAATTTCTGGAACAAATCATAGGAACAAATAATCAAAAAACTATGTTGTGTCATTTAGGCCTCTTCCGCACATGCAAAATAGTGTGTTTTCAAACCACTTTCACAACTGTTTTCAAGTGGATTTTGCCATTCCGCACAGTTTCAAAGAGCACTGAAAGCAGTTTGAAAGTGCATTATTCTGCATGTGCGGAATGAGCCTATGTCTTTCTTTTGTCTCACAGCCCCCGCAAAGGAACTCTTTGGTCAATTACTGTCATCCCTGTTATGAGAGACATGGAGTGGGACATACAGAGTAAAGTACGATGCTGAGCTAGATGGACCACTGAGCTAGATGGACCACAGGGCTCTTCTGATTTTCTTAATGCTAAAGAAAACAGCACAGCTTCTGGAATCACCCCGAGACACAGAGCCTACCTGTGGTATCTTGTAAAGATGTAGGATGCTTGCCATATAGTAGGACATGTCGGGCTCAAGTCCCCCGATGACGGCCATTACATTTTTCTGCTCATCACATTCATAGTTTGGAAAATATCTATGCAATTTGAACTAGGGTTGGTCAATACTAAAAAAATTCGGTAAAATTCGGATTTGGGTATTTTGGGGCATAAAATGATTTGTATGCCCGAATCCGAATCATAGCCAATTCGGATATACCTGAAAATTCGGGTAAATCCGAAAAATTCGGGTCCGTTTTATTATTTTTTTGAATTTTGGGTGTTTTTACACGTTTTGGCCTGCAGGGGACGCAATTTTAAAGCTAGCGGCACCAAAATTTCAGGATATCATCTGGAGACTGTCCTGATGATTCTCCCCAAGTTTGGTGCAGTTTGGTTCAGGGGGGGCAAAGTTATTGACACTCAAAAGGGGTGCCCCATCCCCCATTGTTTCCAATGGAAGCTAACAGGAGATGGGGGCTACACTTTTGAAGGTCCATAACGTTGGACCCCTGAACCAAACTTCACCAAACTTGGGGAGTATCATAGGGACAGTACATTTATGATACCCCGAAATTTTGGTGACAGTAGCTCTAAAACTGCACCCCTCACAGTCACCCAAAGAAATTTCCCCAGATTCTGTGCTCTGTAGTGGCTGGCTGGCTCCATTGCAGCCAATAGGAAATTTCTGTGGGAGGGCTGTGGAGTGCACATTTCTCATGGTAAACCCACAAAACTTTCAGGGTGTCTTCAGGAGAGTCTCTTCATGAC
>NW_025950928.1:0-12488 GCF_021028975.2 Sphaerodactylus townsendi
GAAGAAGAAGAAGAAGAAGAAGAAGAAGAAGAAGAAGAAGAAGAAGATCTCCCCTTTCTCTCCTGCAGGAGACTCAAAGGGGCTTACAATCTCCTTGCCCTTCCCCCCTCACAACAAACACCCTGTGAGGTAGGAGGGGCTGAGAGAGCTCCGAGAAGCTGTGACTAGCCCAAGGTCACCCAGCTGGCGTGTGCAGGAGTGTACAGGCTAATCTGAATTCCCCAGATAAGCCTCCACAGCTCAGGTGGCAGAGCTGGGAATCAAACCCGGTTCCTCCAGATCAGAATGCACCTGCTCTTAGCCACTGCTCTTAGCCACTACGCCACTGCTGCTCCCAATACCTAAAGAAGGACAAGGGGCATCCTTGACAAAAAACTATAAGTCAATATCATTACTGAATAATGATTACGTTTTCAAAAGTTTTTAGCAGATAGACTGAATATTGTGTTACAAAGACTTATTCAGGAAGACAAATGTAAGGGGTTTTTTTAAACCTAAAAGGCAATTCAGTAATAATGTTAGAACTGTGATAGATGTCCTGGAATATTTGGAAAAACACAATGAAAAACAAGCAGCGTTGATTATTATTATTATTTTTTGAATGCAGAGAAAGTGTTTGACAACTGGAACAGGTCTGTTTAAAGTGTTGGAAAAGATGAACTTCAAATTTTCTAAAATGGGTGAAATCGATTTATATACTACCGACTGTACAAATTGTTAATGGAGATTGAACAAAATCATGTAAGATACAGAAAAGAACAAGACAGGATTGCCCCTTCTCTTCTCTTCTCTCTTGTTTATACACATGCTAGATGTTCTAAATAAAGTTATAAGATGATAAGAGAGGATTAAAAGTATAAAAAATTAAGAAAGAGGCTTATGAATGGAGATCATTTGCTGATGACTTGGTGTTAATTGTAGAAAACTCTGTAAAGAGATCTGAACTGAGAGAGTTTGGTGCTTTGCAGGTTTTAAAATTCATAAATAGAAGAAGACATGACCAAATAGAACTGATGAGTAAAACAGGATTTAAAACAGAAAAAAAAGAGATGAAGTACCTTAGTGTGGTATTATCAAATATTACTCCAAAACAATTATCTTAAAACATGGAATGAAGTTTAAAAGGAGAAAATGGAGTACATGAGTTATCCCTTCCGGGAAGAATTTCAGGGATTAACAACCCAATCCAGATTGGGCGCGTGGGAGGGGATGGTGCCGCTCTAGCACTGCCCCACTCTCAAAGGGTTTCCTTACAACACAGGAAGCCCCCCCTCCAAAAAAAACCCCCAGAAGCTCCTGGTGAGAATCCCCCATAGGGGATAACGGAGATACACCATGAAAAATGTGGCATATCTCCAAGGCCGGTGTGGAAACTGGGCCGAATGCCTACAAACTGTATTTGATCAAGGAATATTAAGTTTGTATGAACCAAAGATTTCTAAGAATCAAAATGGGGTTTCTGTATAGAGACCAGCAGGACTGCATGTTAGCAGATGGTCAAACTGCATGTTAGAAGCTTGTCAGTGATTATGCAGGCAAGCAAAGATAAATACGTGATAGAAGACATAAACTTTATAACTTTGTTTTCAGAACCAGCTATAGGGGATAGCTACATGAATAAACAGAATCATAAAAGAGATCAGAGGTTAGAATAGAAATGAATGTGATTAATTAATTAAAAAGTATTTCTTTTTATATATATGTTAAATGAACACAGAAATGATAACGAGAGATTCATATGTACTTGTATTTTACTATAATTCTATTTATTAGAATCAAATGGAACAATTGTCAGAATCAATGTTTGTGTAATCTGTTAAATCATTTCAAACTGGGAAAAGGGAAGTTTAATGGTTCTAAAGAATGTATGTAAAAACCTGCATACCCTGGGGAGGTATCTCTCTTCAGGAGCAAACTTAGAAAAGTAGGAAAACTGGTTATTCTTGGAAACCAGAAAAGGCAGAAGTTAGTTTTATTGCAGCCGTTTGCATATGGGCAGAGGGACGTGAGCAAACAGCATGCAGTGTTTGTGTAGCAGAAAGAAGCAAACTATCCAATGGGATTTTAAGGTTCATGCTTATAGCATGTGAAAGGGGTATGGATCTTATGGGATACATTTACAGGTATGATTGTGTGACGTATGTATTCTTTGTATCTATAAAGACTAAGATCTTTCGTATGGGGGGGGTGTCTCTCATTTGAGAGCACCCAGAGTGTGCCTCTCCCTTGGGAGAGTTCACCTTCTGTCACCTTCTATATTCTGTTCAGTAAAATGTTCTGTTTGTTTCTGATGTCAGATGTCTGATGCTTTTTTGGGAGTTTGTTTCTAACCTATCTTTTCTCAAGACAGCTGCGCAGGCCGGACATGGGTTCTGGCTTCACACCGGCATGGGGGCTAGGCAAGCAGTGGAAACTGACTAAAGCTCCACCCCCTGGCCCACCCCCAGCCATGCTGGCACAGCTTTCTGCACCATGGGCCTGGGTACAGACGTTGACTTCTCAAGTCGGCTGCCACGGAGCCACCCAGTGCCTGCCTGCCTAGGTAAGTTGTCTGTTGTGCCAGCGGGGGGGCATCCACTGTACCAGTTCCAGTGATGGGTCTGGCTGTGAAGATTGGGCCAAGAATATTATTCTTATTTCAAAAAATCTGTTACATGACACTTTATTCATACAATAGCAGAAGGATATAACAAGTGTTATGTGGCAAAGGAAAATATTCCAAATTAAGTATAAATTACTGCAAGAAAAGGAGTGTCTAGCCCGACCAGATTTGAAGCTGCATTTTGCTCCGTGATGTTTAATTTGGATGAAAGAAAGGATTACATTAAGGAATAGAAGATTACTGGACTTAGAAAGACACAATTTGAAATTTGGTTGGCATGACTTTTCATGGTATTTTAAAGTTAAAGTTAATACGGATTTTAATAATCACTATATGAGACATGCTATATTAAGAATACGGAATAAATTCAAACTTTGACTGTCAAAACACCCGAGGGTGGCTATCACCATAAGATGCACTATATACACATGAAATGACTTTTGAAGAGAAATGGATTCTATATATTGACATCCTTGGTTGTTGACAAGAAGACTGCAGAATTAAAACTAGAGAGCAATTACAGGCAAAAGGTATGAATTGTGATTGGCATGCACAGTTACAGGACAGATTCTAACTAGCTAAAAAACAGTATGGTTTTGAGGAAACTAAAACAGAATTTGAAAGGGAATTATGCACAAATGACGCATATGCTATAGCTAACATGTGCAAACTTTTGTTGAGATTGGAAACAGAAGGGGAACAGAATGTCTGATAAATGGACTACTAACATTGGGTATAACATCCAGTTTGAACAATGACAGAATAAGTGATCAACGGGGCTTAAACAAACATTAAGCTTCTAATTTTAAAGAGAACTTTTACAAAATGATGCATCATTGATATATGATGCCAGCAAAACTGGCAAAGATGTATAAAATATTTTTTTTAAGTGTTGGAAATGTGAACATCCAAAGAGAATGTTTCACTATTTATGGTGGACTTGTGGAAAAGCTAAAGAATTTTGAAGGTCAGTATATACAATAATCCTGAAGATTTTAAAGACTAATGTACAAATGAAACCTGAGGCTTATCTGTGAAGATTTCTGGTCAGATCTCTGGAAAGAACACATGGAGCTTTGTTTTTATATATAACAGCAGTAACAAGACTACTGTATGCACAAAGAAACCCTCTAGCTATACCTACAACTGAAGAACGGTGAGTAAAGGCATCAGAGCTGGTCGAGGCAGTCAAGTTAACTTTTTTTCTTAAAGAAAAGAACTTACGTTAATTAAATTCACGGACAATTGCAAACCATTGATAAAATTTCTAGACAAAACATAAAAAATAAATCAATGAATAGTGGTTTGAAAATTAAGTTCTGTTAAAATAAGAACCAATAGAGAAATGTGAGACTTTTTATTAATAATGATGCTGGAGATTCAATTTCATTTTGATGCTTAATGTCTAAGTGCTGTAAGTTTAGGGTTTAAAGGTTAATAATCAGTGCAGAAGAAACTGCAAGTCTCTGAAATAAGTACTTTATAATCTGGTGAATGTTTGTCTTTGTGTATGTTTTGGTTTTTGATTTTTTTTTAATTTAAAAAGTGTTACTAAAAAAACAAATAGACCCAGGAAGTTGTGGCCTTTGTCCTTCTTTACTCAGAATTGTAATATTGGAATGAAGAAAAGAACACTCTTACACAAAAAGAGAGAGTACTTTGAAATTTCATAAAACCTTAATGTTTTATATTAGCTGTAATGTCAATAATGATCAACCAAAAGCAGGCACCGTGAACAGTAGAAACTATTTCTCATGTTCTCCTTCACTACCTTTTTATGTAAATATTCGACCCAACTTATTAAATCCTCTTTTAGTAAACAAGAAGGAACGTCCGGACTCTCTTAAAGCACCTTGAACAATTGCGATCCCAAAATAACTGAAATTGTCACAATCATTTTTATATTATGCTATAAGACTGCACCCACATAAAGTCTTGGTTGGACTCCTTGTAGCTTTTATTTTTTACTTTGTTTCATTATTTTACCCTTTTTTTAGCCATGTTTCATTAAACTGAACATTTTATTTGGCCTTGATGTTTATTTAACTGAACCGGTCGTCTGCCTGTTATGCCAATAAAAAACTGTGATTGTGATAAAACAAATACTGTTAATGAGGAAAAATTGTCTTGCAAGTGGGAAAATAAGTATGAAAATGCTCTGATTTTAATTTCTGTTGAATTGGAAAGCCATTTTCCAAACTCTGAGAAAAAGTTGAAGAAATTAAAATGGAAGAGATGCCACTTCTTTGATTGGCTTTGCACGTTTTCGGAAGCAAGTCACATCATTAATGTACAAAAGTGAAAGGGAAGCTCATTGGCAGAGGTCAACCAACACTGCTTACCATCCATCTGAACAAGAAGCTCAGACTTGACTCTGCGGCTTGCTTCATGTTCCTCAGAGGTGCCTCTGCGGCTGAAGATAGAGTCTATTTCATCCATGAAAATGGTAGTTGGTGCATAAAATCTAGCCTTGAACAAGGACAACAAGTTACTTACACACAGGAAAAATGAATGAGATAAAACCACATTCCAGACCCTTAATGGCAGCAGGAGTCAGCGGTTCACCAAATATGACATGCCGCCTTGGGACAACCTCTTATCAGCACTATCTGCACATCTGTTTTCTAAACCGAGGACCTGTTTTAACAATCTTTTGTAGAACTTACCATGGCCTCTGATCTTAAAATGACATACGAAATTAAAAGACAAAACAGGGAGACGTGCCAGAAAATAGCACTTTATCAGTTCACCCCTCAAATCAGATAAACCAAAGAAAACAAAACCCAAGAGAAATGTAGGCAACAAATTTTGAGCTCACCATAACTGTGAGCACTCTGGTTTGAGGGGATGAGCCCTGCCTATGAAACTTCTGTGTTAAGAATGGGATGGCCCAGAAAGGGGTGGAGACTGAGAGAAGCAGAAGGCTACAGAACTTATGAAGTTGGAGGAAGCAGGCTGGGACCTTGATTGATTATTATAAGCTCTTAACATCTTGTTTAAGGGCTTTGTGTATGTAATTGGTGAGAATTCTTTCAGGGACCTTCATCACCTCAAATCCAGTATGCCAAGCCTCTGTACCCACTTGAAGGAAGAAATGGACTTAGCATTATTGAACTGTAACTGGAAGGACTTGAAATGAAACTTAAACTGGACCTTGAATTGTTATGTTAAGTTGTTTGATAAGTGTTATATCTTCAGGAAAAATAAACCATTTTGTTTAAAATTTAGTTGTTGCAAACTCCTTCCAAGTTCTGCCCCACAGAACCCATAAGCTGAGGTTACACCTAGTCATTGGCTGAGTTGCTGAAATGTTACCGTATATACTCGCACATAAGTCGACTTTTTCAGCACATTTTTTTGTGCTGAAAAAGCCCCCTTCAACTTATACGTGACTGAGGTGTATTTTGAAAACTATTTTAGGGTTTTTACTTTGTCGGCCGCCAGGGGGTGCAGTTTTTAGGCTAGCGGCACCAAAATTTCAGGCTATCGTCAGGTGACACTCCTGATGATACCAGCCAGGTTTGGTAAAGTTTGGTTCAGGGGGTCCAAAGTTATGGACCCCTAAAGGGGATGCCCCATCCCGCATTGTTTCCAATGGGAGCTAATAGTAGATGGGGTTACCTTTTGAGGGTCCATAACTTTGGCCCCCCTGAACCAACCTTCACCAAACCTGGGTGGTATCATCAGGGGGATCTCCTAAAGATATTTTGAAATGTTGGTACTGCTAACATAAACATTCCTCCCCTGACAGGCACCCTCAAATTTTCCCCAGATTCTCCCTTTAAATTACCGTCCCCCTCTGAGTGGATTTAAAGGGGGAATCAGGGCTTACCAGTAGCTGCTGCATTTCCCACCCTCGACTTATACGCGAGTCAATAAGTTTTCCCAGTTTTTGTGGTAAAATTAGGTGCCTCAACTTATATGCGGGTCAATCCTATTACTACACTTGCATATACGGTATGTATTAATTTAGTAGTGTTCAACTGCTGTTTTTTAAAATATATATATCTGCAAAGTTGGGTTGTTCTTTCCTTGCAGAGAAAGGTGTAAGTACAGTAGTGCAGTTTGGGTCAACTGTTTCACTATGTGACTGGGACATATATACTGAACGGATAAGTGAATGGCATGCAAGTAGAGTAGATACTTCTGTTAGAAACTGAAAGGTAAATAGAGATGGATCCACATACATTGTTTCTGCCAATTTCCCCTCTCCTACAGCACACCCCCATTTTGAATGCTATGCTGAGGGGCACAATGACCCCAAATGCTAAGTTCCATGTGGAAGACACAGTGGATGGCAGTGCACAAATCAGTGGAAACCAGCGACTCCTTCTTCTGAAAACTCAAGTGCTCTTAAGTTTTCTAAATGGTGCACTTAGATACAGGCCAATCATTTGAGAGCTTTACAATAATCCCAGAGCATGTTGAACCTAATTGGCTTCTGAGACAATTAGTTACAAGAGTTTTGATCTCTGCTTAGGAGGCAGAGCAGAAGTGAGACTTACCATTTCAAATAACAAGCGGACTAACTTTTCAGATTCACCTCGGTACTTAGAAGTCAGAGTAGAGGAAGAGACGTTGAAAAAGGTTGTCCCGCATTCTGTAGCAACAGCCTTAGCAAGCATGGTTTTACCAGTCCCTGGAGGACCAACCATCAGCACTCCCTAAAATTAAATGCAAACAACTGAATAAACAAAAGAAGCCCTCATACAAGCAATCCAGTCAAACCGAATCAAGTGTGGATTTTAACTGCCTGAAGCCGTTTGTGCTATATTCAAAGGTCTACGTGACTTCTGCTCAGACTTGGATGGCCCAGGTTAGCCTGACCTCATCTGATATCAGCAGCTAATCAGGGTCAGCCCTGGTTAGTACTTGGATGGGAATACAAGGCTCACTATGCAGAGAAAGGCAGTGGCAAACCACCTCTGTTAGTCTCAAGCCTTGAAAATCCCTGTTTCGGTATTAGGTACGCACCCCGCAGCCCTCCAGATGTTATGGACTACAATTCCCATCATCTCCTGCCAGCATGATGCTGGCATGGGAATGATGGGAACTGTAGTCCATAACAGGGGGCCGCAAGTTTGACACCTATGCACTGGGTTGCCAGGAGTCAGCTGCAACTTGATGGCATTTTACACACACACAAAAGTTGCATCTGCTTGATGAAGAAGGCACTCATTCATTCCGTGAGGACATAGGTAGCTGCTGATGGAAGGGCAGGGAACTGTTGTCACCTCTAGTGCTCCACTCTTGTACTTACTGCTGAAGGAATATTTAATCCGCTCTTTAAACCCCAAAGGGCAACCAGGAGAGTGACCACATGAAGCTGTGCTATACTGAATTAGACGATTGATTTAGCCAGGGAGATAACAATTCTGACTGGACTGGGTTCCATCAATTAAAGATGCTCGTTTGGTGAGAGTGGGGGCCCCCCGTTCCATAGCAGCCCCACAATTAGGGGAACAGGCTCTCTAGGGAGGCAGGTGGCACGCGGCCCCCCCCCCACTGACAATCTTCAGGAGGCAATTTGCTTTACTTAGGACTGCATTTTGAGTGATAGAGCTTTTATTATTGGCAACCCTAACTGGAGTTTTTAAACTGTGACTTCTGTGGGTTTCACATCAGGCATTATTATACTGCAAGTGTGTGGAGCTAACAAGGAAGTTAACAAATGTGACAGGCAGGCAGGCAGGCAGGCAGGCAGGCAGACAGACAGACAGACAGACAGACCAACTGGTCCGCCCAGGCCAGTTTTGTTTTCACCTACTGGCAGCGGCTCACCAGCTTGTCTCCAGAGGTTTTTCACACCACCTATGACTGATCCTTTTAACTGGAAATGCCGGGCATCGAACCTGGGACCTTCTGCAGGCAAAGCAGACGCTCTACAACTGAGCCACAGTCCTTTCCCCAAGAGGCCAATATCTAAAGGCTGAACATTAAAACAAACCTTTGTATTTCGCAGAGCTACACAAGACAATGGCCTGGTCTATTATTCACTGCCCCACCTTCACTTCTTCCCTTCTCCTGAACCACCACTCAGCCTGGAACAATGGCTGAATCCCCACAGAGAAATTAAATATGGATACATCCAGGTTTCAAAAGAAACAGTACCTTTTCATCTCACATTCTCCCTTCCCACTCCACTGAAGAGCTCAATTTCTATCAAGGATTCAAGTAATGTGGATTCAAGTAACAGACAAGTTTATCCGCTTCCAGCCAGCTGTGTTCTTCCCTTTGTCTTGACTGGGGCCAGTCATGCTATTGAGACTTTTTTTTATTTTTTCGCGAGCAGCCACGTGGTGAAGTCACTATGTCATAACGTGGCGGCACTGGGCATTTTCATTAGCTATTGGGTCGGAGCGGGAACATTACTTCGTCCCGATTAAAAATTCATAATTCTTATTTTCACTTTAATGTTCCAACGTGGGTACATATGAACAATATTTGCTGAACGTCTGGACGTGTGCACGTTTGCACATCCACTCGTCCCCACATGTCCACGTGTCCTAGTTTCCACGTGGCTATGCCCAGCACAGCAAAAAAATAAAAAGGCTGCACATGACTACATGTCCACGTGTCCTAGTTTCCACGTGGCTACAGCCCACTGAACGCTGATTAGCTGGAAAGCCGTCGCACCACTCCCAACGGGGAGAAAACAAACGCACATTCGACTCCTGTCCCTCCCTTTCGGATCCAGGCTCGGCGTGTGTTTTTTGAAAAGGTTCACATCCATGCAGGTCCGTAATGAGGGGTGGAATTAGCAACAGAACCAGGATAAAGATGGATTCGGTACGTAAGCGGTGGGGAGCCCTTGCTCAAACTGCGGTTTTTGGCATGAATAGCACACAATTTATTGACGGTAGGGATTCCTACAATTTTCTGCTCCAAAAGTGTTTTCTCCTGTCTCATTATTCGCACCTAAAGAGCCTTGCTAGTTTTAAATCCATCTGCCACTTGCACACACTCTCTTTCCCAGCATCCAATCTGGGGCTCTGGGAAATTGGAATTATCAGGAGTTGGAAGAAGGACCCTTTGATAATGGCTGAATTCTTGATTATAACCCTGTTCAAGAACCACATATAGCTCTTGAAGCATACTGGTCAGCTCCGAGAAAGACTACAGCTGAGACTGTAAGAATCATACTCCCTTTGCAAAGCACAGGACTAGATTTAAAACCTTCCTTCCAGGAGCACATTTGCCATCTTATTTCCTCATCAAAGATTCTGCTGTTACTGCATTTCTTTCATTCCACTGCAAACATGAGATCGGATTACGTGCTAACAAGAGCTTTCTGAAGACACGCTGCATTTTCAGGGTAATCAAATTAGCTGAAATTAAAATTGTACGTCACGATGGACTTTATGCAATTAATATCTTGCAGAAAGTACCACTGCCATAAAACAACCAGTTAAAAGCTATCTGAACTGTAAATTAAGTTTTGCCTGTTTCAGAAACAGTGTTTCGGGGGCGGGGCGAGGGGGGGGAATTACATTGAAATAATGACATGGAGGCGACTTATAAAACCAAATCAACCGAAAATGCAATTATTCAAGAATTGTACTCTCCCTCAGTTCTTTGACATAATGGACTGACTGTGCCTACATTTTCCATTAACACTTGCTACCTCCGTAGCTATTTAAGGACTTTTTGGATGCAGACCCCAATGCACACGTACGGGTAATTAAATCACACTCGTTCACAGCCTTACTTCACAGCTGGCATTTAAATGGCAGTTTTAATTTTGCTAAAGTTCTCCCAAAAATTGAAGGTAAAAACCACAGAAGATAAATGGATTTGTCTTCTGCAAGCAGATTAAACTGCAGGGATGACATTCATCTAATAGCAGGCTCTGGCTTGCCAGAGCTTCTATCACAAAAAAAAAGGGGGGAAGGGGAAAAAACTCATTTGAGAGGCACACAGCACATTGCTGGTTTCGCTGAAACAGGCTGGCATGCTTATTCATCTGGAATTTGCCCACAGTGAGGCGTGAGAACAGTTTACATGGTGGCTAAGATGTCCAGTGTCATAAACCATTTTACTTTTAAATTAAAAATCCAAATGCGAACCTGTATCCCACTCCATTCCATTCCATATCACTGGAACTGGCTCCATTTTTCAGAGCCAAGAAGCTTCAGAGGTGGAATCCCCACTGCCGATTAATCGTGCGATACTCATGCGAAATATCCAGGTTTCACAACAAACTCCACATAGCTGCACCTCCGAACACGGATTCATACCGGTTCTGGCCCTCCCTCTCCCCCTTATCACGTGTTTTTTAAGAACCTGCATGGATGCACACCTTTTAAAAAAACACGTCTCCAATCCAGATCGGTGGGGAGGATCAGGGGTTAAATGTGGATTCAATTTTCCCGCCATAGAGAGTGACATGGGGGCTTCTGGCCAATCAGAGCGCGGCGGGCTGTGCACGATGTGGGCGCCTTTTTTTTTGTTTCACACCGGCTGAGGCTAACATTGAACTGTGTGCACGAGAGAATGGTAGCCACTCAGAAGAAAGCTGGATAGGCAGGGATACTGTGCATATGTGCTTATGTGCCTACATTGAGCACGTTAGCATGTTTTCCACGCAAAACGCTTCCCACCCCGACAAGGCATGGCAGCCAATCATTATAGACCTGCCAAGCCGATTGCATGTTTGTGGGGAGTGTAACATTGTTTGAATCCGCGATAGACATAGATGTCTTCACTAGAAACATGCTGCAGTGGGGAGGGAGAATCCGTGATGAAAAGGTGCCGATTCTTTGAAACCTGGATGTATCTGCATTTAATTTCTCAGAGGGGATTCGGCCAGAAAGTGAGTTCATGCAGCACCTCACCACAAGAGCTATCAGTCCCAACATGAACGGCTGGTTAACGTGTTTTGCTCATGCAAAACACGTCCTTTCTCCTTGGCTCTGTCAAATCTACAGTCTTCCATTCACAGGCTCAATTGCACTATGGGGGGAAGACATTTTGATGGAATCACAGCGGGATTATTTCTTGCTGCTGTTCAGAATTGCTAGTTCAGAATTGCTAGTTGAACAGCGGGAAGCACAACTAGAGCTTGGTTCTTCTTGGGCTCAAAGAACACTTCAAAGGGAGCCAAGCAGGCCACTCTCGGAGGCCTTGAAAATGATAGCTCCAAATGTATCTACTCAGTCCTGTGCTCACCTGGCAGAGAGCTTCTTTTTCATACACAACACCAACCTTGGAAATAAAAGCAGCTGTCTTGAGAACTGCTTTCAGGGCTGGTTGAACATATGAGCACAGAACTGGCTGGTTTCTATTTCTATGGTTACCTTCAATGGCCAGGACCAAAATCTGCTTTATCTCTGCTGTTCTAGTAACAATGAAATATAACCTTGTCACCCTCGCAGCGCAATCACGCTATTGCAGCCTTCTCAGCTTGGGGCTTGTGAGAATGTATTTTGTTTGACAGCTAGAATTCCCATCAGGTCCTGCGATCATGTCACCGGCATCTCGTAATCAACACAATAAGAGGACAACCAAATATCAGAAGAGTGCAATTTCCATGTTTTATCTCTGGCTGTTTCTGCACGGGCAGAAAACAGCATCCTAGGGACAGTAAAAACACCTTCTCTGGGGCGCTGTTCGCACAGCTGCCACTGCTGCAGCGCCGTGCTGGCACCCACCCCCAAGCGGTGCAAAAACGCTGCTTTCAAAACTCGCTCACGGCTTCCCCCCCTTACCTCCTCTAGACTGCCGTCGCTGTAGAGAGGTGAGGGTACACACCTCCCGGTCTCCATCCCTGGATGCATCGCCATGGCTACGGGGGCGTGTCCCCTGGCTTCTCAACAGCGACGGCAGCTGAGAGGATCAAAGGGGGGGGAAGTGGTGTGCTGTATGCGAAGGCTGCCCTGTGGGCCGC
>NW_025950929.1:0-12487 GCF_021028975.2 Sphaerodactylus townsendi
GGGTACCATGGACACTGAGCTTCAATCTCCTCAACCAATTTGCGCAGCTCCCTTCTCTTTACGGGGACCCTGCCGCATTTCGTTAACGCTTTCAGTTCGTCAACGTGCTTGTCATAAGCCCTGCTTTTGCAAGCTCCCATACTCACCGGTGTTCCGTCAGACGAGAGAGTGTCCTAGGACGCGTGTCTCTGGATGCGCCGATCCAGAGGACAGGCGATACCGAAACGGTGGTCCCTGGATGCGCCGATCCAGCGGACTTCGGTATCGCGGCCCTTCCCCAGGCGACGGTGAGCAGGGTGGAGGTTCGAGGATTCCCGGGTTTCGGCACCAGCTTGTAGTCGACCCACGCGGTCAGCGTAAGAACGAGACGAGACGCGGAGATAACATCTGGTGGAGATCGCCAGCAGCGGGAGACCGGAGGTCCGTGTTCCTAGCGAGTCTCCCGTCTGCCGGTTCCTGGCACCTTTTATTGTTATCCTATTGGGGGCGTGTAGGAGGGAGGACCGGGGGGAGTTCCGGGAGAGCGGGAGGTCGGGAGATCATCATGTGATGCATGATCTCATCTGGCTACGTGCGGAGAGGAGCGTACGCGTCTGAGCCTAATCCTCACCTGGGGGCAAGACCATTGTCCCTGCGCCCGGTGATTGAGTCAGACAGTTCATGACCCGTGACTCTTGGGGGGATGAGGAGTGGGGGTGCGATGCGACCGGCAAGGCCGCAGGTCCGTTGGCGTCCCAACGTTCTACTACGGCACTGCTGGGTCGGCAGTGCACTACTACATCTCCTCCTTTTTTACATTTTAGAAAAAGGGGGGCCGAAATGCTAAGGGGCGATTTAAAGGGACGCTTGTCTCCTCCGCCGTCCGGTCAAGCTGGCCAAGCTGCTTGTGTAACATTAGAACTTGGTTGCGGGGTAAGGGAAACTCAAGGGGTTTCTTACACATGTTACAGGCAATATTCGACACGCATTGAACGAAACAAGATCCGATAACGAGGCATACAATTAAACCAATGCAGAGCTGTACAATGGCATTCAATCATCCCCCCCGGCAGCCGGCTTCAGAGGGCTGACCGCCAATGGGGCGGAACATAATATTTCAGATTAGATACAACTTCTTACAGCTCACGTAATCAATTGGGAATCATCAGGAAGATTAAAACAACACATATTATGTACATTCTCACCGCTTTGGTGATGCAGTCAATGGCGGCACGATTATCTAAAGTCGCTTAATGAAGTTCTTGTTGCTCGGAGGCCAGGGCATCCAGGGCGGTGAAAGCGGAGTTGGTGGACTTCGCGAGGTCACAGGCCAGCTGGCCAATAGTACAGGAAATAAGTCCGGGGGCTCCCACAAGGGAAGTCGCGAGGGAGACAGACTCCGCTTGGGAGAGGACGACCGCATCGATCCGACAGGAGGGATTGAAAGGCGGAGCGGAGCGATGGCGGCGGCGTCCGGGCTCCTGGGGTGGAGCCTGGGGTAGGACGATGGCGAGGCGGTAGCAGAGAGTCCCGGCAGATAGACAGGCGGAAATGCAGTAATAACGAATAACATAACTTCAAAAACTGGAGCATGCAATAAATTCAAACAATAAAACATGGTTAAATGATACATAGTCTGGGTGATGTACGGCGAGAAGGCGACCCGTGGTCGCATAATTGTCCAGTGCATGGCTCTTGCCGTTTGATTACCAAAACTATAGAGTGATGGCGTTAGAGTTCATGGATTTCTAAGGATTGTAGAGAGAGCTACCGATAACCTTTGGTGTTGCAAGTTCGGTGATTCTCTGCGAGCAAGGTTGTGGAAGAAGGCGTGTTCCGATAATATGCAAGTGGCTGAAGGCAGCGGAGAGTTCCAAGGGTTAACCTATCAGGGATGTTCCCGGCTGTAAGTTCAAATTCCAGTCGGGGAGCGGTGGGGAGGAAAGGAGGATGGCGGTCGTAGATGAGGATCCTGCAGGGGGTGACCGATTGTCACCGGTGGGGGGTAGTTGTATGAGTAGCTGCTGATGGCTGTAAAATCCGCAGTGATAGCCGCAAAGGCTGCAGCTTTGGGATTCTCGGGCGTCTAGAGGCGGGTCGGCTGCCGCGGGAGTCTTCGGGTTGGGCGGATCTTCTGGATCTTCGGGTCGTTCCGATGCTGATTGTAAGTCTGCTGAGGCTGTGGGACGGGGTGCTCCGGGGGGACCTGTTCCATCTTCGTGGTGTGGCCTGGCTTCGTTTGGCATCGTTCCTCGAGCCGGTCGGACATGTCGGGCTGGAATCCATAGAGGACCTGTAGGGAGAAGGACTGAAGCATACCCCCTTCCCCAGGTTATGAGGGGGGCCGGTCCCCGCCAGGTTCGATCTGGGAGTTGGCGGTAGTAGACCTTGGCGTGGGGGAGGGGGTCTGACTGCCTGAAGTGTCTTTCTATGGGGGTGACCTGTTGTCCTGATGGTAGGGCGAGCAAATTTAGATGATTAATGGTGAAAAGTACTTTTGAGACTGTTTGTTGTATGTGGCCTAAATGGGGGGGGCTACCTCCCCTTTCTTTAGTTTGTCTGGCTAAAATTTCTTTGAAGTTGCGATTTGCTCTCTCAACGATTGCTTGCCCGGTGCTGTTGTAGGGAATCCCGTGTGTTAACACGATTCCCCAGTTGGTGCAGAACTGGAGCATGGCCGCGGAAGAATATGCGGGCGCGTTGTCCGTTTTTAAACGGAGGGGGCGGCCCATGACGGTTATGCATGCAAAGAGGTGCTGTATGACGTGATTGGTGGTTTCGCCTCGGAGTGGTGTGGCCCAGACGTACCCCGAGTAGGTATCTATAGTTACATGTAGGTGCTTCCAGGGGGCTAGGGCAGGGACCAGGGTTACGTCCATTTGCCACAAGTCATTTGCCAGGGCCCCCCTCGGGTTTACCCCGGGGTCTGACGAGGGGCCGAGGCGTGAGCATTGAGCACAGGATTTAACGATAGACTGCGCCTGGTTGAGGGGGATGCTGCAGGATCGGGCGAGTGCTTTTGCCCCCTGGTGGAAGAAATCGTGTGACTGGAAGGGGTCGGAAAAGAGGGTGGAGATGTGGGTAGCGTTGTCTGCGTGCTGGTTCCCCTCGCTGAGGGGGCCTGGGAGCGGCGTGTGGCTGCGCATATGGCCTACGAAGTACTGAGAGGTTCTGGATGCTAGTAGGTTCCGTAAGGTCAGGAAGAGACTCATGAGGTTTGAGTCGATTCGGGGGGCCACGTAGGCTCCGGGCAGGTGGGCAATCACGTGCGCCACGTATTGGGAATCGACCAGAAGGTTGAAGGGTTGGGGGAAAGTTTGAAAGGCCAGAATGGCCGCGGCGAGTTCGCTCCGTTGAGCGGAGGCTTGGGGTGGCGTGTAAGCGGTCTGCCATTGACCATTTTGTTGAAATGCAATGGCGCCGACGCGCTTGCCCCCGTCGGCGAAGATGGTGGGGGCGCCTTGGAGTGGGGCAGAGGCCGCTAAAGGCCGAATGGGACAGGGGGTAGAGTGGAGGAGAGTGAGGCGAGGGTCTGGGGGAAGGTGGAAGAGGATCTCCCCCACGAAATTTTCTAGGGCCAGCTGGAGGGGTGAGGAGGCGTTCAAGAGATGTTGGAACTCTGTTCTGTTTAGAGGCATGACGATTTTTTCGGGGTCCCATCCCATCATTACCAGAGTGCGCTGACGCCCTTGGTTGATGAGATCTGCGTAAAGCTGGCCCGGGGTGGAGAGATTTTTTGCGGGCACATGAGGCAGGTAAAGCCATTCGACCAAGAAGGTTTGTGGTGGCCGTGTGTACCCTAGGACTCCGGTTGGGAGAGGGGGGGGGTTCAAGAGGAAGAGGGAGAGAGGTTGATCTTTGAGGGGGACCCGATCCACCCATCGGCGGGCTAGGACCTCCCTTACTGCCCGAAAGGCGTCCTTGTGCTTTTGGGTGAGTTGGATCCTGTCCCCTGGGTTTTTTGCGAGCGGGAGTAGCGAAAACAGGGGGCTGAGCAAGGGGGTGGTGAGGGCAAAGAAGGGACGGACCCAGTTGAGGGTTCCGAGCAGCTGCTGCAGCTGGAGGAGCGTGGGCGTGTCTGGGATTTGTATCTCTGGTATGACAGGGGCGGAGTAGGAGTGGAGGAGTTTATGCCCCAGATACAAGAATGGCTCGTTCTTCTGCACCTTTTCGGGAGCGATGTATAGGCCTGACTGCTTTAGCGTGTCGGCCAGCAGCGTTACCCACTGCGGGGGGATGGTCGGTGCGGCTACTAGGATATCATCCATGTAATGGATGATTATGGCTCCGGGCGCTTTGGCGCGAAACGGGGCTAAGGCGTGATGGACGAAGAACTGACACAAGGTGGGGCTGTTGAGCATTCCCTGGGGCAAGACTTTCCATTGGTATCTGGCCGTGGGCTGCTGATGATTAAGCACCGGCACCGTGAAAGCGAAATGTACTCGGTCTTCGGGAGAGAGGGGAATACAAAAGAAACAATCCTTCAGGTCAACAACCAGGACCTGGTAGTCCGAGGGGATAAGGTTGGGGTTGGGTAAACCGCATTGAAGAGGGCCCATGGGCTGGATGCAGGCATTTACTGCTCTGAGATCCTGTAGTAATCGCCATCGGCCACTCTTCTTTTTTATTACAAAGACAGGTGTGTTCCATGGCGATGTTGAGGTCTCAATGTGGCCCGCGGCCAGCTGCTCCTCCACGAGCTGGTGCATGGCAGTCAATTTCTCTCTGGGCAGTGGCCACTGTTCTACCCATACTGGGGTCTTCGTGGTCCACGTGAGGGGGAGGGCAGTGGGGGCGGGCTTACTCGTCTCGAGCTCTCCCATGGCAATGGGGAGGGCGATGAGTTGCTGCCCGATTTCTGGGGGGGCTTCCGGTGTGGCCTGCTCCCTTTCCTCCTCCCGGGTGCCCAAATGTGTCCCAGCCGGCCACTGATCAGGCCGCCCGGACACTTCGCCGATGGCCGTGCTGGGGCTCCCCGCACCCTGGGGTTCACCTGGGCCTCTGAGCTGTGTGGAGTGGGCGGCGGGATGCTCTTGGGGCGTAGGAGCCCGTAGCGTGCGGCTGCCCTCGTGAGGCCGTTCCTGCAGGATGCCCGCCCACATTGGGGTGTACGCGGGCTCCGGGCGAGCGAGGTCCGTGCCCCCTGTAATAAGGGATAGTTCTTGTTTAAGGGTGGAGAAGGCTCGGGGGACGGGCCTCCCTGAGGGTCTTTTCCCCTTGGGGGGAGACCCCCCTCGGTGCGGGTTGTAGGTCCCCCTACTGGGCAGCCTGCAATCTTTACGGAAGTGTCCGGACTGGTGGCAATTGAAACATCTGCCTCGGGGCTGTTTCCTAGCAATGGAGAGGGCCGCGGTCAGGAGGTCCGCGTGGTGGGCGAAGGACCCGATATCCTGGCAAGCCTTAAGCATGTCGGCCAGTTCAGGGGTCTTACCTAAGCCTGTGATTGCTTTGCGGCACTCAGCGGAGGCGTTCTCCTTGGCAAGGCGCTTAAGGAGTTCGCCCTGGGCCTCCTCGTTGTCAACCTGCCTCTTGAGGGCCTCCTGGAGCCTGTTCACAAACTCGGCATAGGGCTCTTGGGGTTTTTGCCAGATGGTGGAGAAACTCTGGGTTGGCTGGCCGGCATTGGGGACTCTGATAAATGCCTTATAGGCGCACTCAGAGGCGACCGTAAGGGTGGCCTCAGGCAGGACAATCTGATCGTTGGGGTTGGCAAAAGCATCGAAACCGTAAAGCTGAGCGGCTGTGTAGGCGCCGCCGGAGGCGGCTCCCCTGCTAAGGCATTGCTGGCGGAACTCGCTTTCCCAGATCACAAATTGTGCAGGGCTCAGGAGCATGCGGAAGGTGGTCTTCCAGTCGTCCGGAACCATTAGGTGACTCCTCGCGACTGCCTCGAGCATGCTTCTCACATAGGGGCTGGTGACTCCCACGTCCCGCACCGCTTTGCGGAGCTCGGTGAGGATATTATAGCTCAAGGGGCGGTACTCGACAACCCGCCGAACTATGCCATCCTCCCCCTCAGTATCTGTGAAGTGGACGGGGCACAATGCAAGAATCTCGGCATCGTCTTCCGTCAGGGTTTCTTTCTTCTGCAGATCGTGGCTAATACGTTCTGCGAGAGTTTTGAAACCCGCGCCATTACGTGGCGCTGACGGAGGTGCAGTGGCTTCGGAAAATGAAGGCGGAGCAAGGGGAGGGGGCGGCTGAGCCGCGGGAGAGTTTGAAACCCCCCCTCTGGGTACCATGGACACTGAGCTTCAATCTCCTCAACCAATTTGCGCAGCTCCCTTCTCTTTACGGGGACCCTGCCGCATTTCGTTAACGCTTTCAGTTCGTCAACGTGCTTGTCATAAGCCCTGCTTTTGCAAGCTCCCATACTCACCGGTGTTCCGTCGGACGAGAGAGTGTCCTAGGACGCGTGTCTCTGGATGCGCCGATCCAGAGGACAGGCGATACCGAAACGGTGGTCCCTGGATGCGCCGATCCAGCGGACTTCGGTATCGCGGCCCTTCCCCAGGCGACGGTGAGCAGGGTGGAGGTTCGAGGATTCCCGGGTTTCGGCACCAGCTTGTAGTCGACCCACGCGGTCAGCGTAAGAACGAGACGAGACGCGGAGATAACATCTGGTGGAGATCGCCAGCAGCGGGAGACCGGAGGTCCGTGTTCCTAGCGAGTCTCCCGTCTGCCGGTTCCTGGCACCTTTTATTGTTATCCTATTGGGGGCGTGTAGGAGGGAGGACCGGGGGGAGTTCCGGGAGAGCGGGAGGTCGGGAGATCATCATGTGATGCATGATCTCATCTGGCTACGTGCGGAGAGGAGCGTACGCGTCTGAGCCTAATCCTCACCTGGGGGCAAGACCATTGTCCCTGCGCCCGGTGATTGAGTCAGACAGTTCATGACCCGTGACTCTTGGGGGGATGAGGAGTGGGGGTGCGATGCGACCGGCAAGGCCGCAGGTCCGTTGGCGTCCCAACGTTCTACTACGGCACTGCTGGGTCGGCAGTGCACTACTACATCTCCTCCTTTTTTACATTTTAGAAAAAGGGGGGCCGAAATGCTAAGGGGCGATTTAAAGGGACGCTTGTCTCCTCCGCCGTCCGGTCAAGCTGGCCAAGCTGCTTGTGTAACATTAGAACTTGGTTGCGGGGTAAGGGAAACTCGAGGGGTTTCTTACACATGTTACAGGCAATATTCGACACGCATTGAACGAAACAAGATCCGATAACGAGGCATACAATTAAACCAATGCAGAGCTGTACAATGGCATTCAATCATCCCCCCCGGCAGCCAGCTTCAGAGGGCTGACCGCCAATGGGGCGGAACATAATATTTCAGATTAGATACAACTTCTTGCAGCTCACGTAATCAATTGGGAATCATCAGGAAGATTAAAAACAACACATATTATGTACATTCTCACAGCTTTGGTGATGCAGTCAATGGTGACACGATTATCTAAAGTCGCTTAATGAAGTTCTTGTTGCTTTCCCGAGGAGGCCAGGGCATCCAGGGTGGTGTGAGTTAAGCCCGGACTTCGCGAGGAGTCACTGAGCCAACTGGCCAATAGTACAGGAAATAAGTCCGGGGGAGCTCCCACAAGGGAAGTTCGCGAGGGGAGACAGACTCAGCTTGGGAGAGGAGGCGACAGCATCCGATCCGACAGGAGGGATTGAAAAGCGGAGCGGTAGTGATAGCTGGCCAGCGATCGAACTCCTAGAGGTGGAGCCTAGGGTAGAGACGATGTGGCCCGGTAGCAGAGAGTCCAACGGCAGATAGACAGGCGGAAATGCAGTAATAACGAATAACATAACTTCAAAAACTAGAGCATGCAATAAATTCAAACAATAAAACATGGTTAAATGATACATAGTCTGGGTGATGTATGGCGAGAGAAGGCTGACCCGTGGTATATAATTGTCCAGTGCATAGCTCTGCCCGTTTGATTACAAAACCTATAGAATGATGGCGTTAGAGTTCATAGATTTCTAGAGGATTGTAGAGAGAGCTACCGATAACCTTTGGTGTTGCAAGTTCGGTGATTCTCTACGAGCAAGGTTGTGGAAAGAAGGCGTGTTCCGATGTATACAAGTGGCTGAAGAGCGGCGGAGAGTTCCAAAGTTTAACCTATCAGGGATGTTCCCGGCTGTAAGTTCAAATTCCAGCCGGGGGGCGGTGGGGAGGAAAGGAGGATGGCGGTCGTAGATGAGGATCCTGCAGGGGGTGACCGATTGTCACCGGTGGGGGGGGAGTAGTTGTATGAGTAGTTGCTGATGGCTGTAAAATCCGCAGTGATAGCCGCATAAAGGCTGCAACTTTGGGATTCTCGGGAGTCTAGAAATGAATTAGAGCTGCAGGAGTCACCGGGTTAGGCGGATCTTCTGGATCTTGAGATTACGTTCCGATGCGGTGGTGTAAGTCTACTGAGGCAGTGGGGCCAGGGAGTGCTCCGGGGGGACCCTGTCCCATCTTAATTAGTGTGGCCACAAGCTTCGTTTGCCAGCATCGTTCCTCGAGCCAGTCCAGGACATGTCGAGCTGGAATCCATAGAGGACCTGTAGGGAGAAGGTTTAAACATACCCCCTTCCCCAGGTTATGAGGGGGGCCGGTTGCCAGGTTCGATCTAGAGTTAGCGGTAGTAAACCTTGGCGTGGGGGAGGGGGTCTGACTGCCTGAAGTGTGTCTTTCTATAGGGGTGACCTATTTGTCCCTGATGGTAGAGGCGAAACAAATTTAGATGATTAATAGTGAAAAAAGTACTTTTTGAGACTATTTTGTTGTATGTAGCCTAAATGGGGGAGGCTACCTCCCCTTTCTTTAGTTTGTCTGGCTAAAATTTCTTTGAAGTTGCGATTTGCTCTCTCTCAATGATTGCTTGCCCGGTGCTATTTGTAGGGAATCCCACGTGTGTTAACCACGATTTGAGTTGGTCTACTGGGAACTGGAGCATGGCCATGGAAGAAGAATATGCTTGTGAGCGTTGTCCGTTTTTAAGCGAAGGGGGCGGCCCATGGCAGTTATGCATGCAAAAGAGGTGCTGTGTATAGCGTGATTGGTGGTTTAGCCTACGAGGTGGGTGTGGCCCTGACATTACCCCGAGTAGGTATCTATAGTTACATGTAGGTGCTTCCAGGGGGCTAGGGCAGGGAGGACCAGGGTTGCGATCATTTACCACAAGTCATTTGCCAGAGCCCCCCTCGGGTTTACCCGGGGGTCTGTGAGGCAGTGAGCGTGAAGCACAGGATTTAATGATAGACTGCGCCTGGTTGGGGAGGATGCTGCAGGATGAGGCTGAGGGATTACTTTGCCCCCTGGTGGGAAGAAATGCGTGTGATTGGAAAGGGGTCCGGAGAAAAGAGGGTGGAGATGTGGGTAGCGTTGTCTGCGTGCTGGTTCCCCTCGCTGAGGGGGCCTGGGAGCGGCGTGTGGCTGCGCATATGGCCTACGAAGTACTGAGAGGTTCTGGATGCTAGTAGGTTCCGTAATGTCAGGAAGAGACTCATGAGGTTTGAGTCGATTCGGGGGGCCACGTAGGCTCCGGGCAGGTGGGCAATCACGTGCGCCACGTATTGGGAATCGACCAGAAGGTTGAAGGGTTGGGGGAAAGTTTGAAAGGCCAGAATGGCCGCGGCGAGTTCGCTCCGTTGAGCGGAGGCTTGGGGTGGCGTGTAAGCGGTCTGCCATTGACCATTTTGTTGAAATGCAATGGCGCCGACGCGCTTGCCCCCGTCGGCGAAGATGGTGGGGGCGCCTTGGAGTGGGGCAGAGGCCGCTAAAGGCCGAATGGGACAGGGGGTAGAGTGGAGGAGAGTGAGGCGAGGGTCTGGGGGGAGGTGGAAGAGGATCTCCCCCACGAAATTTTCTAGGGCCAGCTGGAGGGGTGAGGAGGCGTTCAAGAGATGTTGGAACTCTGTTCTGTTTAGAGGCATGACGATTTTTTCGGGGTCCCATCCCATCATTACCAGAGTGCGCTGACGCCCTTGGTTGATGAGATCTGCGTAAAGCTGGCCCGGGGTGGAGAGATTTTTTGCGGGCACATGAGGCAGGTAAAGCCATTCGACCAAGAAGGTTTGTGGTGGCCGTGTGTACCCTAGGACTCCGGTTGGGAGAGGGGGGGTGTTCAAGAGGAAGAGGGAGAGAGGTTGATCTTTGAGGGGGACCCGATCCACCCATCGGCGGGCTAGGACCTCCCTTACTGCCCGAAAGGCGTCCTTGTGCTTTTGGGTGAGTTGGATCCTGTCCCCTGGGTTTTTTGCGAGCGGGAGTAGCGAAAACAGGGGGCTGAGCAAGGGGGTGGTGAGGGCAAAGAAGGGACGGACCCAGTTGAGGGTTCCGAGCAGCTGCTGCAGCTGGAGGAGCGTGGGCGTGTCTGGGATTTGTATCTCTGGTATGACAGGGGCGGAGTAGGAGTGGAGGAGTTTATGCCCCAGATACAAGAATGGCTCGTTCTTCTGCACCTTTTCGGGAGCGATGTATAGGCCTGACTGCTTTAGCGTGTCGGCCAGCAGCGTTACCCACTGCGGGGGGATGGTCGGTGCGGCTACTAGGATATCATCCATGTAATGGATGATTATGGCTCCGGGCGCTTTGGCGCGAAACGGGGCTAAGGCGTGATGGACGAAGAACTGACACAAGGTGGGGCTGTTGAGCATTCCCTGGGGCAAGACTTTCCATTGGTATCTGGCCGTGGGCTGCTGATGATTAAGCACCGGCACCGTGAAAGCGAAATGTACTCGGTCTTCGGGAGAGAGGGGAATACAAAAGAAACAATCCTTCAGGTCAACAACCAGGACCTGGTAGTCCGAGGGGATAAGGTTGGGGTTGGGTAAACCGCATTGAAGAGGGCCCATGGGCTGGATGCAGGCATTTACTGCTCTGAGATCCTGTAGTAATCGCCATCGGCCACTCTTCTTTTTTATTACAAAGACAGGTGTGTTCCATGGCGATGTTGAGGTCTCAATGTGGCCCGCGGCCAGCTGCTCCTCCACGAGCTGGTGCATGGCAGTCAATTTCTCTCTGGGCAGTGGCCACTGTTCTACCCATACTGGGGTCTTCGTGGTCCACGTGAGGGGGAGGGCAGTGGGGGCGGGCTTACTCGTCTCGAGCTCTCCCATGGCAATGGGGAGGGCGATGAGTTGCTGCCCGATTTCTGGGGGGGCTTCCGGTGTGGCCTGCTCCCTTTCCTCCTCCCGGGTGCCCAAATGTGTCCCAGCCGGCCACTGATCAGGCCGCCCGGACACTTCGCCGATGGCCGTGCTGGGGCTCCCCGCACCCTGGGGTTCACCTGGGCCTCTGAGCTGTGTGGAGTGGGCGGCGGGATGCTCTTGGGGCGTAGGAGCCCGTAGCGTGCGGCTGCCCTCGTGAGGCCGTTCCTGCAGGATGCCCGCCCACATTGGGGTGTACGCGGGCTCCGGGCGAGCGAGGTCCGTGCCCCCTGTAATAAGGGATAGTTCTTGTTTAAGGGTGGAGAAGGCTCGGGGGACGGGCCTCCCTGAGGGTCTTTTCCCCTTGGGGGGAGACCCCCCTCGGTGCGGGTTGTAGGCCCCCCTACTGGGCAGCCTGCAATCTTTACGGAAGTGTCCGGACTGGTGGCAATTGAAACATCTGCCTCGGGGCTGTTTCCTAGCAATGGAGAGGGCCGCGGTCAGGAGGTCCGCGTGGTGGGCGAAGGACCCGATATCCTGGCAAGCCTTAAGCATGTCGGCCAGTTCAGGGTTCTTACCTAAGCCTGTGATTGCTTTGCGGCACTCAGCGGAGGCGTTCTCCTTGGCAAGGCGCTTAAGGAGTTCGCCCTGGGCCTCCTCGTTGTCAACCTGCCTCTTGAGGGCCTCCTGGAGCCTGTTCACAAACTCGGCATAGGGCTCTTGGGGTTTTTGCCGGATGGTGGAGAAACTCTGGGTTGGCTGGCCGGCATTGGGGACTTTGATAAATGCCTTATAGGCGCACTCAGAGGCGACCGTAAGGGTGGCCTCAGGCAGGACAATCTGATCGTTGGGGTTGGCAAAAGCATCGAAACCGTAAAGCTGAGCGGCTGTGTAGGCGCCGCCGGAGGCGGTTGCCCTGCTAAGGCATTGCTGGCGGAACTCGCTTTCCCAGATCACAAATTGTGCAGGGCTCAGGAGCATGCGGAAGGTGGTCTTCCAGTCGTCCGGAACCATTAGGTGACTCCTCGCGACTGCCTCGAGCATGCTTCTCACATAGGGGCTGGTGACTCCCACGTCCCGCACCGCTTTGCGGAGCTCGGTGAGGATATTATAGCTCAAGGGGCGGTACTCGACAACCCGCCGAACTATGCCATCCTCCCCCACGGTATCTGTGAAGTGGACGGGGCACAATGCAAGAATCTCGGCATCGTCTTCCGTCAGGGTTTCTTTCTTCTGCAGATCGTGGCTAATACGTTCTGCGAGAGTTTTGAAACCCGCGCCATTACGTGGCGCTGACGGAGGTGCAGTGGCTTCGGAAAATGAAGGCGGAGCAAGGGGAGGGGGCGGCTGAGCCGCGGGAGAGTTTGAA
>NW_025950930.1:0-12480 GCF_021028975.2 Sphaerodactylus townsendi
GCAAAGTGCCAACCCGACAATTTAACCTGAATACTGAGGTTTTAGTTTAGAAAAAATGGTTGGCTCCAAGGCGTGCATTACTCGGGAGTAAGCTTGGTGGTAGTCAGTGGCTTTGCTTTGAAGCAACCGGGCAGCTCTTCCAATGGGTGAATCACGACCCTAGGAAGGTTTACTCAGAAGCAAGCCCCACTGCCAGCAACCGAGCTTACTCCCAGGTAAAGGATCGTGCTTTATTTATTTATTTGTTTGTTTGTTTGTTTGTTTATTAGCCTTTTATACCGCCCCATCCCCGAAGGGCTCTGGGCATCTGGGCCCCATCCCCGAAGGGCTCTTTGCATGAAAATCAGTGGGGTTTAACAGCGCTTAACAGGGTTACCTACACTGCTTCCCCAAAACTAGGTCTTAGATTTAATGCTAATAATCAAGCCAAGCGGCCCAGGCCAGCCTAGATGTGGGGGGGCACTCTGTTTGCGCGTGCCCACAAAGAGGGCTCTGAGTGCCACCTTTGGCATCCGTGCCATAGGTTCGCCACCACTGTACTAGGGCGTTCTTGAAAAAAGCAAAAACAGCTGATGTGAACAAGAGATGCTGAATCCTGACCCTTCCTTTCACATCCTGCACGTGAGCTCCCAAAGGCACCTGGTGGGCCACTGCGATTAGCAGAGTGCTGGACTAGATGGACTCTGGTCTGATCCAGCAGGCTAGTTCTTATGTTCTTATGTTCCTGTTCTAACCTCTCTACGTTTTTTTCTGAAATACTGATATGAAACAACTTTTCAGTCTTACAGTCTTCAGAATCTATCCCCACTAGAGTGGATTTTACCACATCTTTTCCCCCCTCTCCTCTTTTAGAACCAGACACTTCAAAGAAAGTATTCAGTTTATCCACGAGTGCCGGCTTAGAGGTGAAAGCTGTCTTGTTCACTGGTACGTATTTCAGACTATTCTGAGTTGATTATTTCGGTTGTACTGTTCCTTAATTGCAGGCCTCTGAAAGGTTATGTCCTGTTGGTTGCTGCACAGCTTTTCCTCGTCACAATACCCTTTTTTGCCTCTCAACCGCCCAGTCCCTGCTGTGACCTCATCTTCCCCTCCCAAAGACAGTTTCTAAGTGGGGAATGGCAAAGGGTGTCTGAGGGACTAACTCCATGGCTATGTGAGGAATCGCTTCCCTGCTCTGCCTGCTGATTCCTGGATTGGGCCCAACAGTGCGTTTCACAACCATGTGATGTGAAAAGCAATAGAATGTTTGGCACAATGTAGCACGTAGATTAATATGAAAAGTAAATGTATGTATTTATCTATGATTAGAATATACTTGTTTGTAATGAAAAATTATAACTTGCTTATAAACAAGAAGTCTGTGTTTCTTGGTCTTGTGGCAGATAGTAGATATCAAAGAATGATGCTGCTACCAATAGCAGTAAGGCTGGAATTTTCAGATTTCTTTGTTTAACTCAGAGGATGACTAGACAGTGATCTGCAGGTCAGATACAATTCTGCCAACATGGGGTACAACTGTAGACTTTTATTGATTTTGTTGCTGTCTGATTAATGCTGTATGCCGCCCGTAACCCTGTTGGGGGGTGAACAAATATAAACCGAATCTAAACCGAATAGACACAAACCAAACTTAAGTTAAATAAACATGAACCAAACATAACAGATTTTGCTGAAACAATTCCAAGAGCTGATGTAGCAAATCTAGGAAGACATTTGAGGTGTTGCATGGATTTTGCTTACTGCAGCTTTGGGTACTGAGTTAATGGCCCCCTTTTTCCCATCACTCCCTGGGAGAGGTTCAAAATGCATTTGCAAAAGAGGCGGCTCTGGTCTGAACCACGCTAAGGGGCCCTCGAGCAGTGATGGCGAACCTTTTTGAGACCGAGTGCCCAAATTGCAACCCAAAACCCACTTATTTATCTCAAAGTGCCAACCCAGCAATTTAACCTGAATGCTGTGGTTTTAGTTTAGAAAAAAACCAGTTGGCTCCCTCTTCCTCCATCCCACCTGCTCGAGCAGGGGCCAGCCTGCTCTAGCCTCCAGCAAGTCCTGTGCGCACCGCTCTGTGCCTCTCTAGCATCTCTGCCTCCTCTGCGCCCCCCGCCCCCCTCGGGCAGCAGCCACCCGGAGCACAGGCACCAGGCCCGTCGTGCTCAGTGGCCCAGGCCAGCCTAGATGTGTGTGTGGGGGGGAGTGACTTTCTGCCCCCCAAATGATGAACTCTGTGTGCGCGTGCCCACAGAGAGGGCTCCGAGTGCCCCCTCTGGCACCCGTCCCATAGGTTCGCCATCACTGCCCTAGAGGCACTACGAGCCAGCACTGCAGGGGCTGCTCAATTCAGCAGCATTGGTAATTGGCCTTAGCTCATCTATTGTTTCCTCTTTCAAACTGGGAATGGTAAAGGAGGCAATGGAAGAACTGGCACCGATTAATATTGCCCCTGAGCTGAACCAAGTCGTGCCAGAGGTCCTGGGGTTTACCAGGCCACCAGTGGGCCTCTGGGTCAGCGATTCACTGGAAGCCTTCCATGTAAGCCAAATGATTGGTCCACCCTCGGCAGCTGGGATGACTCCATTTGAATTAAATTCCCAATATATGGCAACGTTTTAGCCTATAGAGTGGTGGCGAACCTTTGACACTCCAGATGTTATGGACTACAATTCCCATCAGCCCCTGCCAGCATGGCCAATTGGAGTGCCAAAGGTTCGCCACCATGGCGATAGACTAAGTCAACACATAAGAAAAGGGAGTGCAATAGTAAATATTAATAATAATAGAACTACCACTACTGTTGCACTCTGGCTATAACTAATATTTCAAAGGCGTACATCTATATACATGAATTTATTTCAACTTATTTTTTACAACTATAACAAATAGATTCAGGGTCATCCGTATTAATTCAGGTAAGTATTTAGTTCATACTCTTCCATCAGTTCAACATCCTTAAGGTAAGTAGTCAATCAATGCGAAACCATGTATATACATAAATATATTCAGTCCATCTTGGTTCATCAACATTTTATATGAATCCACTCAGGTAAGTATTCTGTACATATTCAATGATAAGTCCAAAATTGTGCACAGGCATAAGTCCAAATTCTTTTAAACACAAGGAGGAAAACGCATTGCGCCTAATCCGCGTTTTTCGATGGCTTCATCAGCCTCACAGGTTGTAGATATAATTTATATTGGCTTCATATGGGTACTTTTCTCTCAATCTGAGCTGACATATCCCATCATGCCATGATCTAGTCTAAGTCAAAACATATAATTGATTTGAAATTTCTTGGCATGGTTGGCATGATTTCCTTGCTTAATGTCACATGATGCAGATACCTTTTTCATCCTGACTGTCATTAGTGTACTACAGTTGGTTTATTAGACATTTCATCTTCCAGAGAGTGTGGAAAACTGTAGTTTTTTTAAAAAAAGAAGGGCAGCTTCACCAAACTGCAAATTTTCTGTGGGGGTCTGTCTATCCAGCACATTGGTTAGTCATGTAAGTTGCAACACTGACATACATTTATAGTGTGTGACTGGAGAAAACAGTTTGATCAAGAACTGGCATTTTCTTTAACTCTCATCAACTGCTTTGCTGGTAAGTGGACTGTCTTGATTTTAAGAGAACACCTTGTTTAGCCCTGAACCTAAAAATATTTTGGGAAATGTGCTTTGCCTTGAAAGTTGCTGATCTGGCATTAAGCCCTGTGATTTATTTTGATTTCATATTTCTATCTGTTTGCATCTGGGTGGCGACGCAGCCTCGCCGGTGTTTCCAGAAGTGCCACTTTGGTTGTGGCCTACATCATGACAATCACAGATTTTGGCTGGGAGGACGCACTGTCGGTTGTGCGCGCATCGAGGTCATGCGCCAATCCTAACTCTGGATTCCAGCGGCAGCTAGAGGAGTTCGAGAAAAACGAAGTTGCTCATGTAAGTGAGAGGCACTGGTGGTCTCAAACCCTGCTTGCAAGCCATAGTATGAGTTCTGATTTTTTGTTTGCGTTGAAATGGAGAGGATTGCGCCTCCGGGAAACCTGGGGTTTGGCTGTCTGGGAGAACTCTCATCAATTTTAGCAGTGGGTCAACATATTTAAAGAACATAAGAACAAGCCAGCTGGATCAGACCAGAGTCCATCTAGTCCAGCTCTCTGCTACTCGCAGTGGCCCACCAGGTGCCTTTGGGAGCTCACATGCAGGAAGTGAGAGCAATGGCCTTCTACGGCTTTTGCTCCCGAGCACCTGGTCTGCTAAGGCATTTGCAATCTCAGATCAAAGAGGATCAAGATTGGTAGCCATAAAAGAGAACACCATGAAATCACAGTGAAAGAGGAACAAGGTTTCCTCATCATTCAGTCAGTCCAAAGGCCTTCTGGACAGAAAGGAGGTCTGCCAAAACAGCACCAGCCTCTTCTCTGAAGAGGAGAAGTTATGGGACCAGCGCTGGGTTGCAAGTCTCCAAGGCAGGATCCAGGAAGACAGCCTCATTTATAGATCACTGGGCATGGCAG
This sequence comes from Sphaerodactylus townsendi, assembly GCF_021028975.2. Taxonomy (NCBI): domain Eukaryota; kingdom Metazoa; phylum Chordata; class Lepidosauria; order Squamata; family Sphaerodactylidae; genus Sphaerodactylus; species Sphaerodactylus townsendi. The sequence goes on from NW_025950930.1 coordinate 4,518, forward strand.
GTTGATATGGGAGGAGACAGCCTTTTGGTTACTACGGATCTCACAGTTTCCATAATAGCAACAGTTCTCAGGTACACATATAACAGGTTCAGATCGTGGCCAAGAAGCACGGGTAGAAGAGCTTCGGCTTTTTCCCCTGCACCATTTTCCCATTCTGAAATGGTTCAGGGAACCGTTATTTGAACTGCTGAAAACATTTACATCAGTACATGTTAGAGTTGCCAGACTTCTGCGGGGGATTGGGAGCCCCCCATTTTCATCCCACTCCCCTCAGTACCATTCAGTTGGCTAGCAAGGTCTTACTAGGCACCAATTGAGGCCTAGGTGCTGTTGGTGCATCAATGTCACTTCTGGAATTGACAGCATAAAGTCTTTGAAAGTGTAGGAGATGTTCTGGTGCTTGGGCAAAACTCTGTGGTAAAAACAGCTTCTACCATAGAGCTTTTGCTCAAATACCAGAGCGTCTCCCACACTGATGGTGATTTGTTGACATCACTTCCAGAAGTGGTTCCAATGTGCCAATGACATCAAGACCTGGGCCTCAGTTTGCACCTGGCAAGACCCCACCCATCCTTCCCCTGCCGTTGCCAGGGGCTACCTGGCAAACATAGTACATGAAGGTTTCTCCAGTGGGTCGGTAGTGGCTTCCTAGAGGCCATTTCAGGTGGGGAAACAGTACAAGTAAGAAGGCTTAGCCCCCTCTTCTCATATTCCATGGTCTTGATTTGAGTTGGGCTCACATGTACCATGGGATTAAGTATCAACAGGGGACTCCCAGAACAGCTCAGTTGTCCACTTGTGAATTGACCTTCAGTTCACCAACATGCTAATTATAAATTTGTTAAAAGCAACCTGTTTATTTAATTTTCTGAACTTTCTGCTGTTTTCTAAGGTATATGTTAGAAACAAGACTGTACAATATTCCCCCCGTTGGTCTTCACACAGTGTTTGTGTATTGCTTTCCCCCTGTTCAAAGCAGTTCACATTCAAACATTGTAAAACTAGTATCTACGCATAAAACATCAACCATAAGTTACCTATGGTTAGTGCTTGGATGGGAGATTACCAAGGAAGACCCGTGTTGCTACGTAGAGGCAGGCAAAGCAAACCACCTCGCTCGTCTCTTGTCTTGAAAATCCCAGGAGGGGTCACTGTAATTCAGTTGTGACTTGACTTGACTTAGTTGCTATAACATAATAGCAACCTCAAATTCTGCAGTTTTATATATGTGTTTTTGGATTACCTCAGTATCCATAAACTTTCCAAAATCAGTGAACATAGAACGTCTCAAAGGCTCATTCCGCACATGCAGAATAATGCACTTTCAAACTGCTTTCAGTTCTCTTTGAAGCTGTGTGGAATACCAAAATCCACTTGCAAACAGTTGTGAAAGTGGTTTGAAAACGCATTATTTTGCGTGTGTGGAAGGGGCCAAAGACTCCATACCAAAAGAGCAAATTACTGGTGCAATTGCAATAATAGAGGAAGTTACAGCACCGTCCAGCTAGAACAACAAATCACAGTTTGTTATGCCACGAACAAACGTGGGAGATACTCTTGCTTTTGCCTAGCATGTGGTGATCTAATCGCCATTTCTGTTTTCATGGCAACTCATAACTTGTCATTGGGTCTAAATCACGAATTGTGTTTTGCCCTACTCCTTACAACCAAGGAACTGTAGTTTGTTGCTTAAAGATAGCAACAAACTCTGGGTAGCTGCACAAGCAGGAGTCTTTGATTACATTGCTGTGCACAATTGGAGTAGGGAGCTTGGGGATCCACTTAGTTTATTGATGTAATGCAAAACCATGGCTTGTATCTGAGTTATGTTCATGATGCCTTTGAGGCAATATGTTGTTCGTGTATAGTGAACAGAAGCCTTTATTGGCATGTTAAAAGAACACCGCAGCTACAAAACAAACCAGTACAACAAAACACATCCAATACAAACCCACAAGATACATCAGTCCATGTTCACATCTTCAACAAAAAGAAGGCCACCAATTCACATTACGCTGGGCCCGAACCACCCAACTTGTTCGTGTATAAATATTTATCTCAAAGGCTTAATATTTCCTAGCTTTCTACAAAACTCAGGTAAATGGGCATGTTAGCTAACTGCCTTTACACAATAGAACACAGAGGGACTTTCCAGTCTCATCTCTGACCTCCTTATTTTGGATTTTACAGTCATTTCATGTCTGAGTTGAAAAGGTTTAATTGTTCTGTTATGCAAAAAGCGTTCTTGAGGTCATAGAGTGTATACTTATGGATCCTCTTCAAACTCCATGCACAAGGAGAGTCTGGCACTTTCATGGACAGGAACATGCTAGCTCGCAAAAAAGCTATTCCGAGGCCCTTTCCTCACATGCAGAATAATCCACTTTGAATCCACTTTCACAATTGTTTGCAAGTGGATTTTGCTATTCCGCACAGTAAAATCCAGCTGCAAAGTGCACTAAAAGTGGATTGAAAGTGCATTATTCTGCAGGTGCGGAAGGGGCCTGCGAAGTGAAAGCACTTCCATCGTTCTTATAATCTGGAGGTGACGTGTCTTTTTCCTTCGGATTGTGCCTCAACTGCAGGGAATTTGCCCCTCTGACAGCAGATGGGTCTTACTAATTTAAATGGGACACTCACACCCCCAACACACACAGAGTAGCTTGAGATAGAAGAGATAGAAAAAGTGCAGAGAAGGGCAACGAGGATGATTGAAGGATTGGAGCACCTTCCTAATGAGGAGGGGCTGCAGCGTTTGGGACTCTTTAGTTTGGAGAGGAGGCGGCTGAGGGGGGATATGATTGAAGTCGATACAATTATGCATGGGGTAGAAAATGTTGACAGGGAGAAATTTTTCTCTCTTTCTCACAATACTAGAACCAGGGGGCATACATTGAAAATGCTGGGGGGAAGAATTAGGACTAATAAAAGGAAACACTTCTTCACGCAGCGTGTGATTGGTGTTTGGAATATGCTGCCACAAGAGGTGGTGATGGCCACTAATCTGGATAACTTTAAAAGGGGCTTGGACAGATTTATGGAGGAGAAGTCGATCTATGGCTACCAATCTTGATCCTCTTTGATCTGAGATTGCAAATGCCTTAACAGTCCAGGTGCTCGGGAGCAACAGCCGCAGAAGGCCATTGCTTTCACATCCTGCATGTGAGCTCCCAATGGCACCTGGTGGGCCACTGCGAGTAGCAGAGAGCTGGACTAGATGGACTCTGGCCTGATCCATCTGGCTTGTTCTTATGTTCTTATGTTCTTATGTCAACGTCATGGGCATCTTCTAGACGAGGTGTGCAGCATCCCTGATGATTACATGAAGCATCCCCTCTGTGGAGTGTTTTGGCATTGTAATTGGTTCTTATTGGTATTTCCTTGGGTAAACATCTCTGTTTCTGAGCCCTCTCATAGCCTTCAGAATGCAAAATGGATGGAGTTTCGTGTTTAGTTTAGTTCTAGAGAAGGATGTGAGAGACACAGGTTCAAATCCCCTGTTTGCCTTGGAAGCACACTACCTGACTTTCGGCCAGTCGGTCTCTCTTTCAACCTTGCTGGGTTGTTGTGAGGATCAAATGAAGGAGGGGGAAATGATGTTGTAATTACATTGGGCCCCAGCTGGGGAGAAAAGTAAGAGTATAAATGTCCAAATAAACGAGTATTGCTCACATTAGACTGCTATTTACTTATGATAGTTGTACATTATACGACAGCATCGTATGTGAATGATCAGGGCGTTGTGTTGCTGCGCAGCTTTGGGAGTGAAAACAGCAGCTGCTTGGGTCTGCTGCATGAGCTGCCAGGTGGTTTCAAAAGGCAAAAGGAACTGTTTCAACCAGAGACATCCTTTCTTACAGCCGCTGTCCACTATTTCTGATCTCCTTTTAATTTACTGTTTCTCCCCCCCAAAGCCCTTTGTGGCTCATTCTGCCCCCAGTGCTCTGCCAGCCCCCTGTATGGACTTGGAGGGCTGATGGAAAATAGAAAGACCCACCTCTATAAATACCTGTTCCTTAAGGAAGCTTACAAACTCCTTTCCCTTCCTCTTCCCATAACATACACCTTGTGAGGTAGGTGGGGCTGAGAAAGTTTGGAGAGAATTGTGGCTGGCCCAAGGTCACCCAGCAGACTTCATGTGGAGGAGTAGGAAAGCTAATTCAGTTCACCAGGTAAAGAGTCCACTGCTCATCTGGGAGAATGAATACTCCAGATTAGAGTCTACCACTCTTAACCACTTCACCATGCTGGCCCTCTGAAGACATGTTCAGAGGTGGTTTGCCATAGCCTGATTCCACATCACAACCCTGATATTCCTTGGAGATACTTTCCAGGGTCAACCCTGATTAGCTTCTGAGATTTGTTGAGATCAGGCGAGCCTGGACTATAAGAACATAAGAACAAGCCTGCTGGATCAGACCAGAGTCCATCTAGTCCAGCTCTCTGCTACTCGCAGTGGCCCACCAGGTGCCTTTGGGAGCTCACATGCAGGACTATGCAGGGCATAAACCTTTGAAACTGAGGGAGACTGCAAGTTTGTGTCTGAAAACCGTATGTGGTAGTTGTATTTCTTTCAGAGGCCAACTCCCAATAGCACTGCCTTAACCAGTGCAAAAACCTTCTTAAAAGGACCAAAACAAACGATAATTTAGGTGTTTCTGCATATCACATTGCCCAGTGTCAAATGGAAGTTCCAAAAAGTTATGTTAAAGAAAACCTTTTTAAAATAGTGGGCTTCTATTTTTTTTACAAAAAGTTTTTAAAAACTAAAAAAATAATAGCAGTTAAAAAAATTAAAAGAGGGAAGGTTTTTTTTCTGGGTTACACAAATTCAAATTTTCTAGATTAAAATCACTTCAGTGCAGAAAGAGCTGCGCATTCAGGATTCGGTTTCAATGCAAATTTACCACTTGCGTCAATTTAGGTGTAACGTTTAGTATCCAACATATGCTGTCACATTTGATGTATTTATTTTCCCCAGAAAACTTCAGGTCAGGCGTTGGTTATTCTTTTTTTAAACTGAATTTAGCATTTTTATAATGAATTTTCTTTTTAAAAAATAAGATGCTGCAGTAGCAACCATGTTAATGGGGTAGTTGCTTGTTTAGAAAAAATAAGTCTGGGACAAGTTTGGCAGCAAATATCAGGAATTCCCAACTCAGCAATTGCTGCTGATGTGCAGAGAAGGGCGTGTGTGTGTACATGTGTGTGTTCGTGCGCATGTGCAGGGGTGTTTCCCATCCCTTTTTGTTCCTTTGACGCCATCTTTCCTGCCACTTTCACGTTTGTCAGTGTTGCAAAGATGGGTTTGCTGGTCAAATGAGGACAAATCACCTGGAATACAGAGAGAGCAGCAAACTGAAGAGAAGGGAACATCCATTCCAGCCCACCAGTTCCTACCAGTGCAGATCATTTCATGAGGAACTGTAGAATTCTTAACCAAGGGATGTAATGGTGTCCACTAGACTAGTTGGCTTTAAGAGGGATTTAGACCAGTTCATGGAGCACATGACCATCGATGATTATTAAAGGCAATGAATAAATGAAGCTTCCATAAATCAGAGTTCCTTCCTTCCTTCCTTCCTTCCTTCCTTCCTTCCTTCCTTCCTTCCTTCCTTCCTTCCTTCCTTCCTTCCTTCCTTCCTTCCTTCCTTCCTTCCTTCCTTCCTTCCTTCCTTCCTTCCTTCCTTCCTTCCTTCCTTCCTTCCTTCCTTCCTTCTCTCAATGCAGTATCGTAAGTCATGGTTGCTGTTGCACATGTAATCACAGCAATCTCCAGGAGCAGCAGTGGTGTAGTGGCTAAGAGCAGGTGCACTCCGATCTGGAGGAACCGGGTTTGATTCCCCGCTCTGCCGCTTGAGCAGTGGAGGCTTATCTGGGGAATTCAGATTAGCCTGTGCACTCCCACACACGCCAGCTGGTGACCTTGGGCTAGTCACAGCTTCTCGGAGCTCTCTCAGTCCCACCTACCTCACAGGGTGTTTGTTGTGAGGGGGGAAGGGCAAGGAGATTGTCAGCCCCTTTGGGTCTCCTATAGGAGAGAAAAGGGGGATATAAATCTAAACTCTTCTTCTTTGAGCTCTGCCTGTGCCTGCTCTGTTTCTACTGCTTAGGTTGCTAACCTTTGTTTTCCTTTCTTCCAGTTTAGAGAGTGGCTCAAAGCAGAGTACGGCGCCGGCGAGAGCTCTTTGCGAGATGAACAAGAGGCCACGGAGCTGCTGCAGAAGTACAAAGCGCATGCAGCCGCACAGCTGAATCCCCCAGGGAGGCAGTGGAATGATAACTTCCCATCAGTGGCCTCCTTGTCAATGACATCTCCTGAATAGAGATGACTGAGTTGTCCCATCTATGGAAACACAGATCTATACACTAGCATTCACTACGCAGGGCAAATTGCTCTCACTTTCTATGGCAACTACACAAAAAAGGACATGTCGGTGGTATGTAATCAGTCCTCAGTGGGACGCTTCAGTTCTCGGAGGAGCAGGTCTCCAGGATTCTTCCTTTGGTAGCATGTCAATGTCACAAACATCATTGACTATGTTGTGCAGGTATTGGGCCATGCTTCCTTTTCCTTGCCAGCGTGCCCTTTTACTTCCTTCCAGTTGGATGGGTGAAGAGCAGGCCTGTTTCTGCCTGTCGAGATGCCAAATCATTTTCTAAGTCTCCTGTTCTTCAGGTTGTCCGTTTGTCCAAGATTTTGCACAGCTGCACTTTTTTTGTCAAAGCTTCTGACTCCTCATTTGAAGTCCACTGGCCTAAAGATGGGAAATGGGCAGGCCAAGAAAACTTTGTGCTCAGTTGGCATTCTGTGTTCCCGTTCACCGCAGCAGCTCCGAGTGCCCGAAACAGTGACGCGGCTGTGCAGTATATAAGTCAGCCGGTCTCTTCAGCAGGGAATAATTTCTGCAGCCCAGACCAAGAGCAAAGCTGCATCTATGCATATTCATATCTCCTCGAGTATCCCTCCTTTGGATCCCAGTTGAAGTGAACATATGGCTCATACATCTGTATGGTTTAACTGTGTTTGAATATAAAGCGCAAGTATTAACGGGTAATTCTCCTGGCTTTAGCCTCCAAAGTAGTTCATGCGACTGATTTTTTTTACAGGAGGGGTCTGAAAGAACATAGCAAATGTAAATATTTAAAGATCAAAGTGGAGTTATAATGGATATTGTACTATAATAAAAGTTACTTGTCCTCATGTCTGCCAGTACTACTGAACAAAGTTTCTGTGTATCTTGTCTTGAGGAAGATTCACTTTTGCTTGCCTTTTCCAATAGAGTATATTCAATAAAATCTGTATATCTTTTGATAAATTAAAAAAAAACCTCGTTGTGTTGTATTTTTTTACATAGAAATACTTTGTGACTATTGGCTACCTGCAATGTAGAAAGTACTACGGTACAAAGCTCATTGCTTGTGAGGCCCTGCTTTGTGAACTTGGGAGAGCACCTAGTGTAAGGCTGAACACACTTAAAACAAAGTTAACTTAAAGAAAAGAACTTTATTGATTTGTGTCGCCCTAAATACAGGGTGCTGGAACTGAGGATTCGTGTCCTCAGTTCAGTATTTATTTTATTTCTGAACTTAACAACAACCAATCGGCTTTCTCCCCCCGCGCAGTCTCTGTCCTCTCATTGGCCGGGAAGCTCCAGTGGAATGTAGCTTCTCAGTTTGTTTTCCCGCTCTTGTTGGAAAAAGGCGGGGGCCAGTGCATGCTGGGAGTTGTAGTCCTGGCAATAGGTTGGAAACAGCTGTGTATCATATGGACTTGGTTTTGCTTCTCAAAATGGAGGTTCGAGTTTTTCAATAGTATAGGACAAATTAGCGTTATTCAACCATGTTGTATTCCCACATCCCGGCTATCCTCTTCAGTCAGCCATCTTCTTAGGGCCTTGGTGGTGAACCTTTGGCACTCCAGATGTTATGGACTACAATTCCCATCAGCCCCTGCCAGCAT
>NW_025950931.1:0-12477 GCF_021028975.2 Sphaerodactylus townsendi
CCTGAACATCTGGAGAGCCGCAGGTTCCCTACCCCTGCCCTAGGAGTAAGTGCAGCTTTGCCATAGTGGCACCATCTCTGGTCTCTGTGGAACTGCACTCCTGTTGTAGGGTGCAACGTTAGAGCATTCAAAACATTGTAAAACATTCTCTCTCTTGAAGAAGAAGAAGAGTTTGGATTTCTATCCCCCCTTTCTCTCCTGCAGGAGTCTCAAAGGAGCTTACAATCTCCTTGCCCTTCCCCCCTCACAACAAACACCCTGTGAGGTAGGTGGGGCTGAGAGAGCTCCGAAGAGCTATGACTAGCCCAAGGTCACCCAGCTGGCGTGTGTGGGAGTGTACAGGCTAATCTGAATTCCCCAGATAAGCCTCCACAGCTCAGGCAGCAGAGCTGGGAATCAAACCCAGTTCCTCCAGATTAGATACAATTAGATCTTGCTCTATTCAGTGCACTTCCATCTGCTCTACTTGAAGGAAGATAAACTCACAGTCCATGTACACTCTTCCAATGGCCATGCCAGCCCAGTGCAGGGCGTACAAACCACAGGGCGTGTTCTCCTGTACTGTGATTCCCACCAAGACATCCAAATTCTAAACAGCTCTCCAATAAATTGTCAAAGACTTTCATGGCCAGATTCAACTGGTTCTGGTGAGTTTTCCGGGCTGTGTGGCCATGGTCTGGTGGATCTTGTTCCTGACGTTTAGCCTACATCTGTGGCTGGCATCTTCAGAGGAGTATCACAGAGGGAAGTCTGTTACACACTGTGTCTAAGTAATACACCTCTGAAGATGCCAGTCACAGATGCAGGTGAAACGTTAGGAACAAGATCCACCAGACCACGGCCACGCAGCCCGGAAAACCCACCACAAGCAACTCTCCAATAGTGCTTAAACTCCCAGGCAGATCGGGCCATTTCTACATATTGCTGTTTCTTGAGGACAGGCATAATGAAATCACATGAAACTAATTTTACTGTTCTGTTTATTTCATTATCTGCATTGCTATATTCTACATTAACCATCCTTTTATGATAATTAACCTTGTTCACCTGAACTGAACCACTGTTTTATTTGCTGATCTTTGATCATAATAAAAACTCAGACAAGCGGTTGGATTATCATCTTGACATAGTCTCTGTCTGAGGTTCCAAGACTACACAATCAGGCAACTTCGACTTGCACAGGATTTCTTCCTTTGGCTGTTCACAGCTGAGGTGGTAACAGACCCTACTCAGTGTGTTTCCCCAGAATAAACAGCCTGGACTTCTCTGGAGCTGGGACACCAGGCTTAGAGGAAAAAACAGATTAAAAGCAGCGATCTGTTGTGGCGAACCTTTGGCACTCCAGATGTTATGGACTACAATTCCCATCAGCATGGCAGGGGCTGATGGGAATTGTAGTCCATAACATCTGGAGTGCCAAAGATTCGCCACCACTGGAAGGTTTCCAGCAGACAAAAGACTTTCTCAGGTTAGGGTGAAAAGTTCACGTTCTGCCATTTGCATTTCTTATTAAATGGTGTTTTAATAAAAGTGAAATGATGCTCCTCCCCTTTGCAAGTCGACTCTGCAACCTGAAACCCTCCTGGCACACGGTAGATCGCACTGCGCAAGCGCAACACAGAGGTTCCGTCCCATTTTTTAAAACAAATTCTCTCTTGCGCATGCGCACTCTGGGACGAGGTCCTCTCTCATCAATCCGTCGCGACCCGGAAGTATTTAGCAGGGCAGCGACGGTTTTTGAATAAGCATGGGTGAATCTCTATGGCTGGGAGGGCGAGCGCGTCTCGAAGGAACCATTTTAAAAAATCTCTCTTGCGCATGCGCACTCTGGGACGTGGTAATGTCTCTCCTCATTCCGTTGCGACCCGGAAGTATTTACCAGGGCAGCGACGGTTTTTGAATAAGCAGGGGTGAATTTTTTTTAAAACCAGACAATCACTTCCGGGGACACCGAGCATTTCCGGCAGTTCGAATCTGGGTTTGCGTTTCCCGCTCAGGCGGCAGTTGGGGACACACCCACTCCCCAGTCGGCCACGTGACAAAGATGGGCATGACCCGGATGGGATTTCTTCTTCCTCCGCCCTTTGGGTGCCCACCCCCCCTCCCCCCAGCGCGGGTTGGTTCGGCTTGCAGTCAGGGCACCCGGGTTGCCAACTCCTGCTTGGGGAAATTCCTGGAGATTTGGGCAAAGTGCTTGTGCAATTAAGGGAGGGGGGACCTCAGTGGGAAATTTAGAGTTGCCAACTCCCGGGGTGCAAAGTTCCTGGAGATTTGGGGGTGAAGCCTGGGGATTTGGGGAGAGGAGGGGCCTCAGTGGGATATCATGCCATAGAGCCCAATTTCCCAAGCGGCCATTTTCTGCAGAGGGGCTGGCCTCTGTCGCCTGGGGATCAGTTGCAGTCGTGGATCTCCAGGCCCCACCTGGAGGTTGACAACTCTGAGCATAGCACCATCCCTCCCACCCTCTGAAGTAACCATTTTCCCCACTGACCTATTGTGTCTGGAAAGAAGTTGTAATCCTGGGAGATCCCCAGGCCTCACCTGGAGGTTGGAAACCCTGCATCACACGGCCTCCTTTCCTCCCCAGGCAGGCATGTCCACCCTCTTCCCTTCCCTCCTCCCCAGAGTCACGGAGGCGCTCTGGTTCAACCTGGACCGGCCCTGCGTGGACGAGAACGAGCTTCAGCAGCAGGAGCAGCAGCACCAGGCCTGGGTGAGCCCCGCAGGACATCCGGGCCGCCAAAGGGCCCTTCGGTTGTCAGGTGCTTGGCCATAACCTGACCCAGTGGTGGGATCCAAAAATTTCAGTAACAGGTTCCCATGGTGGTGGGATTTAAACAGTGGCGTAGCGCCAATGGGGCTGGGCGGGGCACGACAGGGGCGTGGCCGGGCATTCTGGGGGCGGGGCATTAATAATTTCTCTGTTACTGTAAAAAAACTCTTACTGTAAAAAAAAAGTTCCTAATTTCCAGCTGGTCTCTTTCTGTCCATCATTTAAACTCATTCTAGCAAGTCCTATCATCTGCTGCCAACAGAAACAACTACTTCTCCTCTAATTGACTGCCGGTCAAATACTTAATACTTTCAAATACTTAATTTTGTTTCTAGAAATCAAAAGAAGGATCCTTTCCTTAAACAAGGAACTTGACTATATTGCTAAAACATGTTTTTGAAACAGCCCAACAGGGAGAATGATCCCATTTTCTACCTCCGCTAACCAGCCACAGAGGAAACGACAGGACTTTATGATTTTGGGACCTAATGGCATTTCTAAGGGAAAAGCAGACCCAATTAGTAACCCCCTCTCGGCACACACAAATAATTAGTAACCCACTCTAGGGAACTGGTGAGAACCTGCTGGATCCCACCTCTGACCTGACCCCAGCGCTAGACAGTCGTTCAAATGACACCAGCAAAATCAAGCCACAGCCCCACAGCTGTCTCCTCCCAGACTTTCCTGTCCAGGAAGTACAGTTTCAGGGAGAGGCCCTCCTGACTGCCCCATCAATCAGAAAAACTCACGGGGCAGCGCCTTTTTGGTAGCAAACCCACCCTCACAGAACAACCTCCCCCAATCTTCAGGAAGCAGTTGAATGTATTTCAGGACTCAATTGCATTGATTTTTATTATTGGCAGTCCTAGTTGGAGTTTTTTAATTGTATCCGTTATATAAGGGCAACAAGAATGATTGAGGAACTGGAGCACCTTCCCTATGAGGAGAGGCTGCAGCGTTTGGGACTCTTTAGTTTGGAGAGGAGACATCTGAGGGGGGATATGATTGAAGTCTATAAAATTATGCCTGGGGTAGAAAATGTGGACAGGGAGAAATTTTTCTGTCTTTCTCACAATACTAGAACCAGGGGGCATTCATTGAAAATGCTGGGGGGAAGAATTAGGACTAATAAAAGGAAACACTTCTTCACGCAACGTGGGATTGGTGTTCAGAATATGCTGCCACAGGAGGTGGTGATGGCCACTCACCTGGATAGCTTTAAAAGGGGCTTGGACAGATTTATGGAGGAGAAGTCGATCTATGGCTCCCAATCTTGATCCTCCTTGATCTGAGATTGCAAATGTCTTAGCAGACCAGGTGATCGGGAGCAACAGCCGCAGAAGGCCATTGCTTTCACCTCCTGCATGTGAGCTCCCAAAGGCACCTGGTGGGCCACTGCGAGTAGCAGAGAGCTGGACTAGATAGACTCTGGTCTGATCCAGCTGGCATGTTCTTATGTTCTTATATATTTGCGTTGCTGTTTGTCATTTACATTGTGAGCCACCGTGAGTTTTGCAAGGTAGAAAGGCAGCTAACGTATGTTTTAAATAAATACGCGATCTGAAAAATCTTTTGTCTTTGTTTTGGAACAACCAACTTGACTGAGAGTTCTGGGAACCCGAAGGCATGCAGAACATTGGGTTCATCCTAGCAAAAGATGCCAAACCGTTTTACCTATCCCTGTGAGCAAGAATTTGACTTTTTTATTCCACCCTTCCTTTCTCCGAGGAACTCAAAGCAGTAGATCTCCCCTCCCCATTTCTGTTTTATCCCCACAGCAGCCCCGGGAGACCAATTGGCCCAATGCCTCTCAGCAAGCTTCCTGTCTGACGGGAGATTTGAACCCAAGTCTCCCTTGTCCTAAGCTAAACGCGGCACCTGCCACTTCTGGGAAACCGGCTGTTTTCCACCCCCAAAGCTAGAAACGGAGTGAGGTAGAGGCCTTGCCGACAATCTCAGCTGCCCTTTGGTTGCAAGCACTGGGCCACTTTCCCGTTGCGAGCGTGTCTTCTTGTGCTTTGATTACAGCTGCAGAGCATCGCAGAGAAGGATAACAATTTGGTCCCAATCGGGAAGCCTGCCTCCGAGGTAACGCCAGTGCCATCCTTTGACATTCTGGGATGGGTGTGTGTGTGTGTCTTTGTTCTTTCTTGCATGGTGTAGATGAGTCTCTGCATCCAGAAGGGAAAGACGTTGGCAGTTTTGGAGGTTGCATTTGCCCAAGGGGAGCAATGGGGAGTTATTGGGGTTTACAAAGACCAGGAACTTATTATGAGGGGTGGAGGCAGAGTGCGTGCAGAGGTCATGTTGTATTGTCGTAGGCTTTCATGGCTGGAATCACTTGGGTGCTGTGTGGTTTCCGGGCTGTATGGCCGTGTTCTAGCAGCATTCTCTCCTGACGTTTCACCTGCATCTGTGGCTGGCTTCTTCAGAGGATCTGATGTTGGGAAAGCAAGTGGAGTGGCAGATCTGTTAAGTGTCCAGGGTGGGTGAAGAAACATTGTCTGTGAGTAACAAAGAAGGCAACCAGGTCAATAGTTGAGGGCATCTGAATAGAAGTATGAGTAACAATGAAGTCTATAGCATGGGAGTAACCATGGAGATAGCAAGGTCACTGGTGGGAGCATCTGAATAGAAGTATCCTGGCCTTTGTTTCCTTTGTCTATAGTCATCCTGTGTTTGTGTGGAGCTGGTTGGACACTGTCTTGACTCTAGTATTTTTCAACACTGGCAGCCAAGTTCTGTTCAAGGAAGAAACTATGTAAATGGAACTCAAAACAAGCGGCCATCCTGGTGGGGGGGACTGTTGGGGGGGGGACGTAAGGCTTAATGTTGTGCAGAGGGGGGCTCGGAGTTGCTTAACAGGTTCCCAGCTGCATTACCCATGGCAACAGGACTGACAGTTGTGATGCCAACAGGTACCAGGAGGTCAGGTGTCGATAGTGGCGCAGGTGAGGCTTGAAGGTGTTGGAAGAGGGACCCTCAGTGGAGAACTGCCTGCTTGCCTTGGGTGGAGGGCACAGCTGGAGGGAAGCCAAGCGTGGTGGGGAAGTGACAGCCCATCCTTTGCTTTGCCTTAGCAGACTTATGACGAGGAGGAAGAGGAGGATGACGAAGACGATGAAGACAGCGAGGAAGACTCCGAAGACGATGAGGACATGCAGGACATGGACGAGATGAACGACTACAACGAGTCTCCGGATGACGGGGAGATTAACGAGGTCTGGAGAGGCGCACGTGCATTTTCCATTTACCGTCCATTTGTTTTATTCATATCTTGCTTTTCACCCCGGTTGGGACTCAGAGCGGCTTTTTAAAACATTGTTCTCCCCTCATCCATTTTCTCACAATACAGCCCTGTGAGGTAGGCCAGGCTGAATGTGTCTGAGGTGCCCAAGGTCACCCAGCAAGCTTCCATGGTAGAGGGGGAGATCTGCCACTTGACGGCCTGTCCCTTGGAGGAAAGCTTTAAAAGCGGCTTGGACAGATTTATGGAGGAGAAGTCGATCTGTGGCTACCAATCTTGATCCTCCTTGATCCGAGGTTGCAAATGCCTGAGCAGACCAGGTGCTCGGGAGCAGCAGCAGCAGCAGCAGGCCATTGCTTTCACATCCTGCCTGTGAGCTCCCAAAGGCACCTGGTGGGCCACTGCGAGTAGCAGAGAGCTGGACTAGATGGACTCTGGTCTGATCCAGCTGGCTTGTTCTTATGTTCTTATGAAGGCAGGGAGCTGTTGCTATTGGCAACGGAGGATGGAACTCACAATAAGGTGTATAAATAATGGGGAGAAAGGTTCCGACTGGATATTAGGAAAAAGTTTTTTACAGTAAGAGTAGTTTCAGCAATGGAATAGCTGCCTGGTGGTAGGGAGGTGGGCAGCTCTCCCTCGCTGGCAGTCTTCAAGCAGTGACTGGACCAATATTTGTCTGGGATGCTTTAGGCCAGTGGGGGCGAACCTATGGCACGGGTGCCAGAGGTGGCACTCAGAGCCCTATCTGTGGGCACGCGCACGCAGAGTTCGTCATGTGGGGGGGAAATCCCCCCCCCACACACACACACACACATAGACACCTAGGCCCGTGGTGGCGAACCTTTGGCACTCCAGATGTTATGGGCTACAATTCCCAATTGGCCATGCTGGCAGGGGCTGATGGGAATTGTAGTCCACAACATCTGGAGTGCCAAAGGTTCGCCACCGCTGATCTAGGCTGACCTGGGCCGCTGGACTTTATGTGCGTGCGCCTCAGCAAGCAGGGAGGACTGGGCTGGCGGGCCTGGTGCCTGTGCTCCAGGTGGCTGCTGCCCCGGGGGGTGGGGGGGGGTGTGATGAGGAGGCAGAGAGGCGCATGTGGGACTTGCTGGAGGCTACAGCAGGCTGGCCCCTTCTCAAGGGGGTTATTCAGGTTAAATTGCCGCTTTGCAATAAATAAGTGGATCTTGGGTTGCAATTTGGACACTCGGTCTCGAAAAGGTTCGCCATCACTGCTCTAGGCTGATCCTGCATTCAGCAGGGGGTTGGACTGGATGGCCTCTATGGACCCTTCCAACTCTGTGATTAATGCCATGCAGCAGTGGCGTAGGAGGTTAAGAGCTCGTGTATCTAATCTGGAGGAACCGGGTTTGATTCCCAGCTCTGGCGCCTGAGCTGTGGAGGCTTATCTGGGGAATTCAGATTAGCCTGTGCACTCCCACACACGCCAGCTGGGTGACCTTGGGCTAGTCACAGCTTCTCGGAGCTCTCTCAGCCCCACCCACCTCACAGGGTGTTTGTTGTGAGGGGGGAAGGGCAAGGAGATTGTAAGCCCCTTTGAGTCTCCTGCAGGAGAGAAAGGGGGGATATAAACCCAAACTCCTCCTCCTCCTCTTCTTCTTCTTCTTCTATTCACTACATCTTGCTGGCTCCTTGCTGGGCTTGGTTTCATTGCTGAGGCTGAGCAGAATTCCAGGGTTTCTGCTGGGGAAGAGGAGGCCGACCTGGCTGCTCTATGGTCTGTTTCCCGTCCAGAGTGGCACGGCACCACGCACAAGTCATCACATTGCTCCCGAGATTTGGAGTGTCGGCTGGAAGTTCTTGCTTCCCCGGTGGGTTCCTGCAGCTGACCTCTGGGACTCCCCTGCGCAGCCTATTGCAGGCTTTGCTTTCCCTTTTTGGAGAAGGAAACACTTGACAGATTGCAAAATCTGAATTTGCCTTGCTTTCCTGGGCATCAGTTTCCCTGTCAAATGCCCTGAGACTTCTGTCTGAGTAAACCTACTTAGGGAGTCTCTGTAAGGATCTCAGTTGTTCTTGTTTCCCTTACAGCCTAACCCGACCTTGAAGGAGATTCTTTTGGCCGGGCGTCCGGCCAGGACCTGCACCAACCTTGTGAGAATGCTTATCTCGCTGTTGCATAGTAGAATTCCGTTCTCATGAGAACGGGGCAGGGGGGATGGGTTAGTCAGCATTATAACCTGTTGTTTGAGCGGGGATGCCCATTCCTGCCATGTCGTGTGTGTGTGCTTTCCAGGATGTCTGAATAAACAGACTTATAATCAAAAGCCTTTTTATTTCTGCTCTTTGGAATTCCTTACATTATGGCAGGAATCTAACTCATTTTTTTCTCTTGACTGCGTTTGGATCTCTGGTGTTCTAACATGCAGAGATTGAGTACTCTTGACCATGTGGAAGGCACGATAGCCCCCATAGAGGGTTTCGAGCCTTCCCTTCCAGACTCCGAGGATCCGGGAGATGATCCGGTTTCGCTGGTGCCTCTCTCCCGACCTCGGTCCAGTTCGAGTCTGCCTCTCTTCCCTTGGGACGATCGACATGGTTCAGATCGTGTGGAGATGCATGAGACTTTTGGGGCGCTATCTATGGATCGAGCGCCTGTTGACCGGTTCATTTCCACCCGGCAACGTGTGTATTACAAACCCCAGATGCAGCCAGTCCCTGAGGAGTTTGGATTATCTACCATTCATGCTGACACCCAAGAATCCATTGAAAGGTTCCTGGACAAATACTTCGAGGACATTCCCAGAGATCAGCAGTGGCATAGCACCGGAGCTCGTCCCAAAGTTACAGCGGAAGCAGGGACGATGACGAGGGTTGGATCGATGATCGGAAGAGGGTTCCATACCACCTCGGCAGCACCTAACCCGGGAGCGAACGAGCGAATGGGTGAAATCCTTGGAGCAGTTGGAGGCGTGGAGGAAAAACCATCAGAGGAGGAACTGGATCCCGATCCCGAATCGTTACCCATGCCCTCGAAAGAAAATTGGGACAGTGCGGTAGCCATGCTGCGGGACGCCAAACTTGCCTGGGAGCGCGAGCGCGAACTGTGGGAGGAGGAGCGCGAGAATCTGCAACGGGACCGTGAAAGTCTGCAACGGGACCGTGAAAAGCAACGCCAGGAAATCCAAATGGAGTTGGACCGTGAAAGAGAAGCGTTGCGTCAACAGTATCAACAGAATCTAACGATTCATGACAAAGTGCTGGATCAGTCCAAACTGGATTTACAGCGCCAGCGCGACAACATCAAAGCCATCCAAACCCAGAATGAACTGACTTTAGCCGTTCAACAAGACGAAAGAGCTAAATTGGATCGAGAGAGGGCAGCTTTGCACGCGCACCAAGATGCCTTAACACGCAAGGAAAGGGAATTGGCTGAACGGGAGCAAACTCTACGACGACAACGTGAGACGTTGGTTAGAGCCCCAGTTGGTGCCTACACCTTCACCCCCGCACCGACGGCCATCCCTCCTGCCGGAGGCGCGGCGCCTCGCGGCCCGGTTCCAGCTTTTCAACCTGGGGCACCTCCTCAACCCCCTGCTCCTCCAGCGCCCCTACCCTATCCAGTACAACAACCAGGTTACATGCGGCAGCAACCCCAACACGCACCTAGAGCGATTGAAAGAGGGTTCTACAGACCCCCCATCCCAGCTCGTTTTGATGGTACCGCGTCCAAACTTCCTTACTTTATTCTGCAACTTGATGCTCATATGCAAGAATTTCATGATCTATATTGTTCTGAACGCGAAAAAATACGAGACATTGGGTCGGTGTTGGATGGGGTAGCCGCTGAGTGGTTTGTTTCTCTTTATGAATTGCAGGGGGACGTTACCCGCACGGTAGCGGGCTTCCTCCAAGCGTTGTGCATTCGATTCCAAGATCCCAATGCTGAAAACGATGCCATCCGTACAGTAAAAACCATCCAACAGGGCAACCGCTCCTTTGCTGATTTTGCCCGTGAATTCCGCGCAGCGGCCAGTAAACTTCCACCGGACTGGCCCGAGCGCATGAAATGCGAGTATTTTTTCGAAGCAATGGATATTAAACTTCGTGAAACAGTGATCCTTATTCGGATCCCGCAAACGCTTGCGGATTGGATCGAGCTCGGCTCGCAGGTTGCTGCCCGTCTTGCCTATGCCCGCGCTGGAGGCCGCCCACGCCCGAAACCAGCCAACATGCCGGCGCCGGCCGCTAGAAAACCAAGCCCGGCCGTAGCGGCTGAGACCACGTCGGAACGCCGTCGCCGTTTGGGATTGTGCCTCTATTGCGGAGGTCCTGGCCACCTGGCTGCCAACTGCCCGAAGAAGCAGAAGCCTCCCCTCCCGGGGGCCCGCACTCCGTCTGCCAAGCCTCCACGCAAATCCAGCCTGCCAACTCAAGGATCGTCCAAAGCTACTTTTGATGAGGATGTCGAAGAGGAAGAAACTGCGCTTAGTCTTTCAGCGGCACCCGTGGATCTTAATCCTTCTCCTGATCCGGTGAGTGAAGGCAGCGCGCCCATTACTATTTTGACTTCCTTAGCCAACCCCAGTAAACATACGCGCATTTTGGCCTCTGCACTTGTGGACTCAGGTTGCTCCCACTGTCTTATGAAACCGCAAGTGGCCGAGGAACTCGGTTTAGACCGAGTTCCCTTGGTGAAGCCCATTCCTTTCACCCAAATGGACAGTAGCCCACTGGGTGGTGAGGGTCCGGCCCGGTTCAAAACCCAACCGGTACTTCTCCGTTGCAACGATCATTGGGAAAAGATTAGTTTCATTCTTGCTCCAGTTGCAAAGCACTCCATTGTTTTAGGTATGCCATGGCTACTTTTACACGAACCAACCTTCGTTTGGAAGGAGCGAATCCTTCAATTCTCAGATCCCCCCTGCGGAGATCACATGGATGGGGGGGAAGATCCATCGGTAGGGGAGGGGGAAGCAACCATCGCTACAGCTTTCAATGTACTGTCGGCTCCCCTTGCTGTAGAAATCCCCAAGGCGTATCAAGACCTATCTAGAGTTTTCCAGGAACAGGAGTGCGATCAACTTCCCCCCATAGAGATACTGATTGCAAGATCCTGCTACAACCCGGAGCCCAATTACCTAAGGGTAGGATCTATCGTATGAGTCCCACCGAGGAAAAGGAGCTCCGCGCCTTCTTAGATAAAAATTTAGCCCGCGGTTTCATACGGCGAGCCACAAAACACACCCATGCCGCCCCTGTTTTATTTGTTAAGAAAAAGGACGGTTCGTTAAGACTGTGTACTGATTATTGTGGACTAAATGCTGTTTCCATCTCCAACAAATATCCTTTGCCCTTAATAAAGGACCTCTTGGATGCCCTAGGCAAAGGCCGGATTTTTACCAAATTGGATTTGCGGGAAGCTTATTATCGTGTTCGCATCGCGGAGGGGTACGAACATTTAACAGCATTTAATACAAAATTCGGACAATATGAATATTTAATAATGCCCTTCGGATTAGCTGGGGCCCCAGGGGCTTTCATGGCCCTCATAAACGAAGTATTACATGATTTATTGTACAAGGGAGTAGTCGTATATTTGGATGATGTTTTGATTTACTCACAGACACTGGAAGAGCATGAGGCTTTAGTCCGGGAAGTTTTACAACGTTTACTTGATAACTCCCTCTTTGCCAAGTTGTCAAAATGCTGTTTTCACCAAACCTCCATAGACTACCTGGGCTATCGAATATCCTCTGACGGTCTAGAAATGGACCCGGCTAAAGTGGCCGCAGTGGTTGACTGGCCTGCCCCCACCAATAGAAGGGAATTGCAATCTTTCTTAGGCTTTGCTAACTTCTATCGTGACTTCATTCCCCATTTTGCCAAACTTGCCTTACCGCTCACTGATCTTTTACGCACTAAAGGAAAGGACGCCCAAGCGGCCAAGCCCGGGGGCCCCCTCCCCTGGTCGCAGGAATGCCAATTAGCGTTCCAGCAGCTGAAAACAGCTTTCACAACTGAGCCAATTCTGACACATCCCGACCCTGAGCTTCCTTTCATCGTTCACGTGGATGCTTCGGACAAGGCGCTGGGCGCTGCCCTCTTGCAGAAAAATAAAGACAATAAATTGGTACCGTGTGCTTATTTATCCAAAAAATTTTCTGGTTCCGAACTAAACTGGACTGTCGGAGATAAGGAAACCGCTGCCATCAAACTTGCGTTGAGCACTTGGCGCCATTGGTTAGAAGGAGCCAAGCACCCCTTTCAAGTCTGGTCGGATCATAAAAATTTGGCTGCGCTTTCCACACCCCTCAAAATGTCCGCTAAACAATTGCGTTGGGCTGATTTTTTCTCTCGCTTTTCCTTTACGGTCCATTTTTCCCCCGGTAAAAGCAATAAGCTGGCTGATGCATTGTCCCGCCTCCCCGGGGAGGGGGGAGACGCATCCCTACGGGATATTCCACGCACCGTTCTCTCTCCCTCCCAGCTA
>NW_025950932.1:0-12470 GCF_021028975.2 Sphaerodactylus townsendi
TGATGATGATGATGATGATGATGATGATGATGATGATGATGATGATGATGCTAGCACCACCTTGTGAACAATGTAATAGCATTTTATCCTTGCATTGTTCAGGGACATATTTGTACATTCAATGAGTAAGATTTAATACATTAGGAAGATCTACGGTGTCTCTTTGTCTCCTACCACACTTGCTAAATAGCACAGAATTATTTCTGTCCTTAGAACTGCCGTTAAGACCCCCCCTTTAAGCTTTAATTTGTACTGCTTTAAAAGCACAGAAAGGAATTTGCACAAAAACTCGAAACGACCTGATTTACTAGTAACAAATCTTAAAACTTGCATTTTACGGTCTTCCATTAACAGTGCAATGGAATCTCTCTCCAAGAGGATGCCATGCCTGTCAGAACAAGAAATTTCAAGGACACAGAGTAATACCTAACATGGCATTCCAGCCAATAGAGCAACTCTAATTACAAAGACTGGCGGCTTTATCAAAGTTGGAGGATTTACAAAGCCTACCTTTATATAAAAACACAAAAGGGAATGGGTGAATTTAATACGCAAAGTTGGATTATACATGCAAAAGAATGATTCTACCACAGCTGGTGTGATCTCAATTATTGCCACAACTCCAACTGACCATCTTGGAATTACCCTATATACTCGAGTATAAGCTGAGGGGGGCACTGGCTGCATTGAAATGTGCTGAGAAAGACAGGCTTATACTCAAGTATATACGGAATATTTATAAGGACGTGTTTCAATGCTTTATGGAATTATTATATATAATATTGTTATCTAAAGCGAGGTTGTTAGTCACCTAGACTTCGACTTATGATGGGAAGAGGCGGGATGCTAAACAAGAATGAATTGAATGATAAATAAAACTGTTTCAGAATTTCTGGTTTACTTTCAGACATTATTATTAAAAGGCAACAAAATAAGTCTGTGGTGTTCTGGTTACATCATGCAGTTATTTGGTGCTCATATGTGCGTTTTAACTAGTTGATAGAAACATGACAACCAACTAACTGAGATGCTTCAATCCAGATCTTTAATTCTCTGAGAATATCTCCACAGTGCACTTCCGATACCAGTGGGGCTAAACTGGTATATTATGTTTTTTTATTGTGTTTTTTATGCTAATGTTAGTAACTTATTTATCAGCCTTTCCTTCATAGACATCAGTCTATGAAGGAACACACCTAGTCACAGACCAGGAAAGGGATTTGGGCGTCTTAGTTGATAGTTCCATGGGAATGTCAACTCAATGCATGGCAGCTGTGAAAAAGGCAAGCTCTATGCTGGGGATCATTAGGAAAGGAGTTGATAATAAAACTGCAAGGATTGTCATGCCCTTATATAAAGCCGTGGTGCGACCGCACTTGGAGTACTGTGTTCAGTTCTGGTCGCCGCATCTCAAAAAGGATATCGAAGAGATGGAAAAAGTGCAGAGAAGGGCAACGAGGATGATTGAAGGATTGGAGCACCTTCCTTATGAGGAGAGGCTGCAGCGTTTGGGACTCTTTAGTTTGGATAGGAGACGTCTGAGGGGGGATATGATTGAAGTCTATAAAATTATGCATGGGGTAGAAAAGGTTGACAGAGAGAAATCTTTCTCTCTTTCTCACAATACTAGAACCAGGGGGCATTCATTGAAAATGCTGGGGGGGAAGAATTAGGACTAATCAAAGGAAACACTTCTTCACACAACGTGGGATTGGTGTTTGGAATATGCTGCCACAGGAGGTGCTGATGGCCACTAACCTGGATAGCTTTAAAAGGGGTTTGGACAGATTTATGGAGGAGAAGTCGATCTATGGCTACCAATCTTGATCCTCCTTGATCTGAGGTTGCAAATGCCTTAGCAGACCAGGTGCTCAGGAGCAGCAGCAGCAGAAGGCCATTGCTTTCACATCCTGCATGTGAGCTCCCAAAGGCACCTGGTGGGCCATTGCGAGAAACAGTGCTGGACTAGATGGACTCTGGTCTGATCCAGCAGGCTAGCTCTTATGTTCTTATGTTCATAAACAGAGAGAGGTCCCTGCTAAAATACACGTATGTTTTATTTTGCCTGTCCAGAATCTGCATAGAACCAGTTTGGCTGTTAGATTTCTCCTCATAGCTCTGAGGATCAGAGGTCAAAGGGCAGAAAATTATTACTAATGATGTCTGGCACATTACCGTGCCTCTTCACTCTTTGTATTAGGTTTATGCCAATAAAGGTTGACTGGCTGGCTGGCTGACTGACTGAATTTGGCAGAATTATCAGCGAATGCTTGGAGGATCAGAAGCAAGAAGTATAGTAAACCCCCTATAAACACATGTGTGCACACCATTTTAAACATTAATAGCACCAAAAGACTAATGGTGAAGAAGGAACGGGCACCAAAATCTTTGACACCACGATGCCAAAATGGGGGGAAGAATTAGGACTAATAAAAGGAAACACTTCTTCACGCAACGTGTGATTGGTGTTTGGAATATGCTGCCACAGGAGGTGGTGTTGGCCACTCACCTGGATAGCTTTCAAAGGGGCTTGGACAGATTTATGGAGGAGAAGTCGATTTATGGCTACCAACCTTGATCCTCCTTGATCTGAGATTGCAAATGCCTTAGCAGACCAGGTGCTCGGGAGCAACAGCCGCAGAAGGCCACTGCTTTCACCTCCTGCACGTGAGCTCCCAAAGGCACCTGGTGGGCCACTGCGAGTAGCAGAGAGCTGGACTAGATGGACTCTGGTCTGATCCAGCTGGCTTGTTCTTATGTTCTTATGTTCAAACCTGATCAGTCAGCATGAGATAGTCACCTGTGCAACAGAGAAATGGCGACATCTGACAGAAGTCGCTGCTGCTTATTGTGGTGGATTTTATCACTTTGATGAAATCCTGGAGACAATCCGAGATGGCTGCCATTCCACAGTGACCGCCACCCCCCAAAAAAGAGACTCTTCCATTTCTTCAAAAGTTCCAAACAGCAGTTTAGTCACAGGAGAACTTTTTTTTTTAAAAAAAAGGAAAAGTAGCAACCTTAAAAAAGTTTTTTTTCCAATGTTCTTAACTCACTTGTGTCACCAGTAATGTTTAAGATTTCTGAAGCTGGAAGAGATTAAAGGAAAGGCATGTTTTCCCCCTATATTGTTTTCCAGTGTGTTTACTTGCGTGGCTCTGACAGCCCTCGGTGGCTCCTACATCCCCCTGTCTCCTGCTCGTAGTCAATCAGTTTCCCCTGCCGCTTGCCCGAGCCTTTCACATAGCGGCAGGGGAGACGAAGACATTTCTAAAAGATAGGACAATATGATTGTAAAAAATTACAAAATCTGGCAGGGGGACCCAGGGGCGAGAGGTGGCACCTGAGACTACTCTCCGCTCATTTTTTGAAGATGAATAGTTTTTGCGTCGGGAATTTCTGTTCAGAGCACAGGGCTGTGCTGAATTTCATTTCCACTCCACGAGCTCTAGAATCCAGGGCAGCAGACGGCATTCTTCTCTTCAACAAAACTAAAATCCTGCCAATCTGTTATTTGGCAGGGAAGTGGGATCAAGATCGGGGGAGGGGGGGAGGGGAGAGGGAGGGAAGGGTGAATCCAATCCACTAGTCAGATTTCAGCTTTTGAAAAAGAGCTTTGGGCACTCTGCGGTTCCTCATTCTGCAAGACGAAAGGTAAAGGTAAAGTTTCCCCTTCGGTCGTGTCTGACCCTGCAAGCGGTGATTTCATAGCCCGTGACGTTTTTGTGGAGTAGTTTGCCACTGCACCACGGCTATTCTTTACCCCCTAGCTATGTGTACTTTAGGTCATTGATAGGCGAACAACACCCCGAAACCAAGTGCCCAAATTACAGCAAAACCCACATATTTATCGCAAAGTGCCAACCACTGACGAATTTAACCTTGCCCTGAAACCAGGGGTTTTAGTCTAGAAAAAAAGGTTGGTTCCGAGGTGGCGGGTTACTCAGGAGTAAGCAGGTGAAACAATCATGCAATGCTTCAAAATAGGTGGAATCACGACCCTAGGAAGGTTTACTCAGAAACAAGCCCTAATTGCCAGCAACAGAACTTACTCTGAGGTAGAGGATCGATACCCAGACCAGCCTAGATATATGTGTATTGTATGTGTGTATAAGAAAGTGGTGCAAGTCCCCCCTCCACATAATGTTAATTCTGTGCGCATGCGTGCTTACAGATGGGAGCTCTGGAGTGCCACCTCTGGCACCCGTGCCATGGAGTTAAGCCACCCACTTGTGCTAGGAATTGCTCATTTACCAACCAAGGAATGGACGGATGGCTGAGTTGACCATGAGCCAGCTGTGGGATATCCTGACCCACAGGGGGCTCGAACTCCTGACAGTGTGAGTGGCAGTGCAAGCACTTAGCCACTAGGCCACACAGCTCTTCTCTGCAAGGCTATTGGTACCCAATTCTGCTCTCCATGTGTGTCCAGTCTGAGGGCCAATGGAAAAGACAGCCCCATTAATTTTTTTTAGGAAAACAAACTTCAAAAAGATATACAAATGAAAAACAAAACTAAAAATGTGTTTTAATTATCCATTAATTAAAATAGACACAAACCATAAAAATGGCTTTTCTGAACAGAAATCCTGTTACCAATGTGACGGATAAATTATTGAACTAATTCATGCAGAGCAACCATCAGGTAACATGTATTCAGTTGGTCAAAGAATATCATAAAATAAACAAAAACCCAAATGCATTTCAACTACTGTATAACGGTTAAAGGATCAACCTAAGATCTGGAATAAATCTGCAGAGAGAGTTCGATTCAGATTTCTTTACAAGATTTTTGGGGTACCCCAATGTGTTCCATATGCTGTCCTGTGCCTTGATTCAGGACATAATTCATTGGAAACCAGAACTTGGATGGTTACATTAACATTCTGGTCTCGCCTTTAACTCTGGTTTAAAGCTTTGCTTTAACTCTGTTTAGGCCTTTTTGACTTGCCTTCTGATTGGTGGAAAACTATAGAGGCCAAAATATCTTCTCTAAGGGGCTTTCCGCAGTACAGAAGGGAGCTAAGGTCGACTCGGTTTTCTTCAGTAGGGGGCGATTCCAGGCTATCCGCACAGCAACTTACTTGGCCCCCTGGAACCGAGCTAAGTGGGCGGGATCATCTTGGTGCCTGTTTCGCTCCTCGATCGTGATTGGAGCTTGTGTTACCATGGGAAACGGGAGCGTTCTTTTTTTTACAGTTTACAGTTACATGCGCTTTCTGCCCGCCACGACTCTCCCGTTCTGCACATGCCACAAAAATGGCTCATGATTGGTTGAACAGATGAGGTGTCGTTTCGATGCGTCCGCACTTTGAAGCTTCGAAGAGGTATCGACCTTGTTCCAGCAGAAAGGTGCAGTTCATAACTGCGACAGGGATGTCGCAGTTCTGAGGGGCGGGGGGAAACTGAGACAAAACAACGTTGAGCTCAGTTGCAGTGTGGATACACTGAGGTGAACCTAGATAGAAACCAGTACAACTCTGTCAGTGCGGAAAGCCCCTGAGTCTCTCCGTAGAATGTTCTATATGCACTCTGCAAATGAAATATGGCAATCCTGGAAAATGAAGTTATTCGACCAGGAATACCAGGAATACCAGTCGTTGGTGAGTGCAGCCAGGACAACTTGCTCCACTCTGCACTTTGGAATCTATCCTGAAATTAGCTTGACAGCTAAATATTTATCCCAATTTCCAGAGACCAGGCGGAAGTGGATCATTACTCAAGCTAGATGTAATGTATCCCCCTCTGTTATTCTCTTAGGGTCGACTGTTGAACATCCTGCTCCAAAAAATAGAACTTGTGCATATTGTCAGGATGGGGCGGGGGGGGGGGGGAGAGACCCTTGAGCACATTATGTATTCTTGTCCAAGGTATACATTACCTAGACTTTCCCTACTTGCTCCAGCACTAGGGGGGAAAATAGGTTGTTCTGAGCATATAAAGACGATACACCTACTGAATAACAGTGATTGTGGGATAACTGGAAAACCTGCTGAATTTTTATTAGAGGTGATCAAGATAAGGTCATAATGGAAGCAAGATCACCTCGTTGTTCCTGACTCTATGTCAGTGATGGCGAACCTTTTCGAAACTGAGTGCGCAAATTGCAACCCCAAACCCACTAATTTATCGCAAAGTGCCAACACGGCAATTTAACCCGAATACTGAGGTTTTAGTTTTTAAAAAACGGTTGGCTCCGAGGCATGCGTTACTCAGGAGTGGTAGTAGGTGGCTTTGCTTTGAAGCAACTGTGCAACTCTTCCAATGGGTGAATCACAACCCTAGGAGGGTTTACTCAGAAGCAAGTCCCACTGAGCTTACTCCCAGGTAAAGGATCGTGTTTCAGTTCTTCCCATGAAAATCAGTGGGGTTTAGCAGTGCTTAACAGGGTTACCTACACTGCTTTCCCAAAACTAGGTCTTAGGTTTAATGCTAATAATCGAGCCCAGCAGCCCAGGCCACCCTAGATGTGGGGGGGGGGGGGCACTCCGTTTGCGCGTGCCCACAGAGAGGGCTCTGAGTGCCACCTCTGGCACCTGTGCCATAGGTTCGCCACCACTGCTCTATGTCTTGGTTTTATTTAAGTTGATAATAAAACTGCAAGGATTGTCATGCCCTTATATAAAGCAGTGGTGAAACCGCACTTGGAGTCCTGTGTTCAGTTCTGGTTGCCACATCTCAAAAAGGATATCGAAGAGATAGAAAAAGTGCAGAGAAGGGCAACGAGGATGATTGAGGGATTGGAGCACCTTATGAGGAGAGGCTGCAGCGTTTGGGACTCTTTAGTTTGAGGAGACGTCTGAGGAGGGGATATGATTGAAGTCTATAAGATTATGCATGGGGTAGAAAATGTTGACAGAGAGAAATTTTTCTCTCTTTCTCCTGTCTAGAATAGAGAACAATCATGCAAAAATACTAGGAAGAGTGGGACTAATAAGAGCACTACTTCAGCATGGCTTGATGATTGGTGTTTGGAATATGCTTCCACAGGAGGTGGTGATGGCCACTAACCTGGATAGCTTTAAAAAGGGCTTGGACAGATTTATGGAGGAGAAGTCGATTTATGGCTACCAATCTTGATCCTCTTTGATCTGAGATTGCAAATGCCTTAACAGACCAGGTGATCGGGAGCAGCAGCAGCAGAAGGCCCTTGCTTTCACCTCCTGCATGTGAGCTCCCAAAGGCACCTGGTGGGCCACTGCGAGTAGCAGAGTGCTGGACTAAATGGACTTTGGTCTGATCCAGCAGGCTAGTTCTTATGTTCTTATGTTCACTATGAGGATTTTTGCTCTGCTTTGTACTTTGTTTTATTTTTTTGTGGGTATGCCTAATAAAGGTCAGTTGAAGTCGACCTAGGTTCAAATTCTTACTATGCCATGGAAGCTTGATGTATGACCTTGGACCATTCATAGGTGGATTCTGGATAGGCCAAAAACAGCAGGTATGGAACATTATATAAACCCACCATTCTGTGCAGGTCCCTCAGAATATTGTGGGCAGAGTCTCTGAGCGCCCAACAGTGTTCAAAGTCCCCCAAGCATGTTTTCTCCCTGTGGCAGCAAGCATGACTGAATGACAGCAACACATTCATTACTGCAGGGTAGTCTATTTTTCTTTTCCTTTGTCTGTTGCACATGCGCAGCTATGCAGGTGCAGTCGATCATATTGTGAGATAATCAGCATGGCTGCGGGGGTCCATTTCTGTATGCCCATGCAGCTACACATGTGTTGCAGGAAATAAAAAGAAAAGAGAAGTGTCTTCATAAATAAATAAATCCGACTGGCTGTGCAGATTTATTTAAATGGTGCTTTGGCAGCAGCTACCACTACAACATAAGGATCTGTACTATTGAAGTTAAGCTGTGCCAATTAGGACTAATAAAAGAAAACACTTCTTCATGCAACGTGTGATTGGTGTTTGGAATATGCTGCCACAGGAGGTGGTGATGGCCACTAACCTGGATAGCTTTCAAAGGGGCTTGGACAGATTTATGGAGGAGAAGTCGATTTATGGCTACCAATCTTGATCCTCTTTGATCTGAGATTGCAAATGCCTTAGCAGACCAGGTGCTCGGGAGCAAAAGCCGCAGAAGGCCATTGCTCTCACAAAGGAACCTGGTGAGCTCCCAAAGGCACCTGGTGGGCCACTGCGAGTAGCAGAGAGCTGGACTAGATGGACTCTGGTCTCATCCAGCTGGCTTGTTCTTATGTTCTTATGTTCTTAATAATTTTTTGACTGCCTCCTGTGGCCGCCATTTTGTGGCCGCCATTTTGTTCCTGTGCCCTCCTTGCCACATCAAAATTCCAAATGTGCCCACAGGCTCAAAGAAGCTGGGGCCCCCTGCTCTTATAGCATACTTAGCTTAATGGTTATTCCAACTGCGTTGCATCTGATTTCTCAAACTGAAGGTTTGCTGACGCCCTTTCAAGTATTAAGGATCCATCTCAATTGTCATGGTAAATTTGCTTTCATCTTTCCTTTTCTCCAAACCTCTGAGATGTCAACTGAGTCTGCAAACCTTAGGTCACGTTTCCTGCAGCAGACTGGACGGACGTCAGGAATTACTAAGACACCATCACCGGCATGAAAAAAACAAGTGACAATTCCTTTCTTGCTGATCTAGTACATTAATAGTTGCTGTAAAGTATAGCTGAGAAGGGAACACTAAAGTTTACGGAAGGGAACATTTGAGACCTGGTCAAAATGTCTCGCAGAACCATCCCAATTTCGTTTGTTTGGGCAACATTTGATGTTTTTCTCCCAATCCCATTCAGTGGGATTTCATGTGGAAAATATATATATATAACCCTGCTTCCCAGCAAAGTTTAGGAGATAACAAATATTTAATGACACCCTACCTAGAAACAATAAATAAATTTAGGTCCCTCCTGGACTCCTGTGGAAGAACAACGATGAAAATTTCATAAGATGGAAATTAATAAAATTATAAATCTGGCTGTTGTTAGAGATGCTTGAATCACTAAAGACTCCTGACACCCTTTTCCTTTTCTCTAAGTAGAATTTAAAAATAAAATAAATGAACGCACTAGCCTGCTGCATTTCATGATGCTGACTTGGTTCTCAATTTTTTTTATGTCGTGAAGCTAATAAACCCTGACAACGAAGCTTACATGCCTTCATTCACAAATTAAAATTGCTCCGAGGGACAGTAACAAGAGGAAATACAAATGATTTAAAATGCAATCCATTTATAAGAATCGTGTTATAACAAGCGACATAACCACAAACAAGTTTCTGACAGCTAAATGTTCGTCATATTATTTTTATACGTGTAAAAAGGAGCAATCGTAAAAATGTGCAGTTTCCATTTTGCACTTTTTAAAACAGATAGGAGTCTGATAGGAAGCACTTATCTGCCTTTAGTGACATTCCCCGTTACAGGCACACACAAAGACCATATTTTGTTCGTATTCAAGGGAGAACATAAATTAAATCATTGATAGATACAAGAGCGGTGGTGAAATCCACGGTCCAGTCTGCACAAATAAGACATCCTGAGGACAAAAGAAAAGGCCTTTTGGCAGGGCTGTAGCTAGGGAAAATGGAGCCCGGGGCAGACCAGAGGTGGGATCCAACCAGTTCTCACCACTTCTAGAGAAGTGGTTACTAATTTTTTCTGAGTGCCGAGAAGGGGTTACTAAAGCAACCTCCCTGCCCAATAGGGACTGGAGGTGCGTGTGTGCGGCGGCGCCACTGTTTGAATCCCACCACCATTGGAACCTGTTATTAAAAATTTTGGATCCCACCACTGGAGCAGACTCCAAGTTTTCTGGGCGCCACCCCGTGGGCCCCGTGTCCCCATCCCGCCCTGCCCCGCCCCCATGCACTTCACATAATTTACCCAGCAGTGGGGCCTGGCAGGGCGGGGCAAGGCAGGAGTGCATGGCAGGGCAGGGCAAGGGGGAGGGGGCACGGGGGGCATGCAGCCCCTCCAGGTCCCATGCTGTGCTTGCACACTTTGCGCCCACCTCTGGCTCGGCCTGCCCCTTGGGCAGCAGCCTGAGAGCACGCCCCACAGCTCAGCCAGGCCAGAAGTGTGGGGGGTGATTTCCTGCCCACCATGTGACTCGGCGAGGGCTGCCTGGGCCATTTGTCCCTGGATGTCCCCATTGTAGCTACGCCAATGCCTCTTGGGATGTAACTCTAACTCTGCACAGCTTTTTTCTGAAGACGTCCTCAGAATGCCTTATTTTTACTCAAAGCGTCTTTCTAAAATTGCTTCTAAGTGCACCCGTCTCCCCTAAACCGCCTTAAGACATCTCCTGCCTGGCTGTGCGTAATGCTCAAGAGGTGTCTTATTTTTTTCTGTTAAGCTCTCTGGTCAGTTTCATTCTCTGCTTGCTGTGGACATTTTGTGTGCTGCTAGAGGGATTCACACACAATTGACCTTTATTGGCATAAGGTATACAAACGTGAATATAAACCGTTATTAAATTTAAAAGAGTTGTACATGCCGTCTATGAGTAGTTTTACAATCTAAGATCACACTTCATTTATAAAAATAAACATAGATTAAAAATTTTTGACCATTCCATTGTACACGGGATTGTGAACAGATATAGTACAAGTACACTTAAAAGGCAGGATTAAGATATTTCTAGCCATTCGTTATTCACAGCCTATTTACTAAAAAGGTATAACCTTCCCCAGGATCTATAAATGGTATATACCAATTAATACTATAAATTAATTAAATTTCCATAAAAATGCAATAAATAACAATGAGCTCCTTGGGACTCTTTAGTTTGGAGAGGAGGCGGCTGAGGGGGGATATGATTGAAGTCTACAAAATTATGCATGGGGTAGAAAATGTTGACAGAGAGACATTTTTCTCTCTTTCTCACAATACTAGAACCAGGGGACATTCATTGAAAATGCTGGGGGGAAGAAGTAGGACTAATAAAAGGAAACACTTCTTCACGCAACGTGTGATTGGTGTTTGGAATATGCTGCCACAG
Source organism: Sphaerodactylus townsendi (assembly GCF_021028975.2). NCBI lineage: Eukaryota > Metazoa > Chordata > Lepidosauria > Squamata > Sphaerodactylidae > Sphaerodactylus > Sphaerodactylus townsendi. The sequence continues at coordinate 10,981 of NW_025950932.1, forward strand.
GAGGTGGTGATGGCCACTAACCTGGATAACTTTAAAAAGGGCTTGGACAGATTTATGGAGGAGAAGTTGATTTATGGCTACCAATCTTCATACTCTTTGATCTGAAATTGCAAATGCCTTAGCAGACCAGGTGATCGGGAGCAACAGCCGCAGAAGGCCATTAGTTCACATCCTACATGTGAGCTCCCAAAGGCACCTGGTGGGCCACTGCGAGTAGCAGAGAGCTGGACTAGATGGACTTTGGTCTGATCCAGCTGGCTTGTTCTTATGTTCTTATGTTCTTATGTTCTTATACACCTTCTATAATAACCCAGGAGTACCAGAGGTGTAGAGTATTTCACATTTAAATATAATTTTATACTTGCGTATTTTACAGACCTCTTAAGGACATGACTTGCAGCAAATAATTGGCTATTCTCCCAAGTGTAGAAGGATCATTACTGTTTAGCAATTTGGGGATTGATATTTTGGAAGGCACATTTCCCATTATCGGTAGAGGGATTCTCCCTCCCTGCTGAAGGTTGCCCCAGGGCGTTTGCTCTGCAGGCTCCGATCCTGGGTGCCAAAAAGTACATAGTTGCACTCAGTTCTTCCTGCTAATTCTGGCAATATATAGTTTTCCTTTTTAAAAACAAAATCCATGAGGTTTCTGCACAGAAATGCAGACATGAATATGAACCTCCTAGCTACTCGGAGGACTGGTCTACCATCCATTGGCAAGCATTGGGTAGACTAAGATGATCCACAGAAGGCAAGGTCTAGAAATTACCAGCATATTTTGTGTATGAGCCATGATTCAAGTTGCTATGAGCTACGATTCAAATAACTGTTCTCCGTGTTTGCAGATTTCTGACCCATTTCCCTTTGAAAAGTAGACTACAATCCCGCAGTAAAAGGTGCTTTTGAAATTAATTATGGGAGGCAGGACTTCTCCTCTAATTGAGTCATTCTCAGAGCCCTGCCCTAGAGTATCTTCACCTGTGGCCAATTACACACAAGGTGCCAGGTGCACAACGAGGACAAATGTCCATCGCAGCAAGATTTTTTGTACAGACATATTTCCTCGAGCCTCGCTTTCACTTTTCATTCTCTCCGCCAAAAAAACACTCTCCGCCAAAAAAAACACTCAGCAAATTGGAACTCAGTAGTCAGAATTCCAATAGTCACAGAATGAACAGGAGAAAAAAGAACTGCCACGTTCCATGCGATCTCTAGGATTCCGTGGCTGAAAAGATTCTGGGGCAGTGACCCCCAGGCTGCCAACTCTGGGCTGGGGAACACCTGTAGATTTTGGAGATGGACCTCTCACCCTTCACCCTCCAAAACAGCCTCTTTCGCCAAAGATTTCTGATTTCTGTTGTCTGGAGATCACTCGTAATTCCAGGAGATGTCTGGAGATCACTCGTAATCCCCACCCCGTTCTACAGAAGGGTCATGAAGAAGAAGAAGAAGAAGAAGAAGAAGAAGAAGAAGAGAAGAGAAGAAGAAGA
>NW_025950933.1:0-12464 GCF_021028975.2 Sphaerodactylus townsendi
TACGGCCTTTTGGCCAGCCAATAGTTTAAAATCAGAGTACATGTGAATACATAGCACTCCACTTATACAAAAATATAATATAAATTAAAATCCATTATAAAATCTATTGATAAATAACATTAGCTTCAGGCATTATTACAGTCCTCATCACACAGTGCAGCTCTTTGTCTTAATAAGGAACTACGCTTGTTGTGTACCAATATACAAAATTTAGCTACCTTCTGTGAAATGGCGGAAACATGATCTTCTAATAATATTCTTACAGAATTCATATCTGAGTTATCTATGAATGGATATATATGACGAGTTAACAATGGTTGGATTAACAGCTCCCTTTCACCTTCATGTAACTTGCAATGCAGTAAGATATGTGACACTGAGTCTACTTCCACTGAGAACACAGGTTCTCCTGTGCCTTGGAATATTTTGGAATCGTCCCATCAGATTAACTGACGGGAAGGCATCGAAGCGAGCCCTAGAAAAAGCCCATCGGCTTCTTGCTGATGTTATATCAGATAGCAGCTGAAATACCTATCCATGATTTTAGTGGTTTATATAGAACAGGTAGCCGGGGAAAATCTGTTTGCATCGCAATGTCAGTAAGACGTTGGTGGACAATACCCATTGCTCTGCTGCTTCCAATCTCCAAAAGTTGCATTGGATCAAGACCACACTGTCTAAGTTTTGATATAATTGTCGAAGGCTTTTGATATAATCTTTTCTAGCCATCCAGGGTAGGGTGTTGCTGCCGATAATGAAGGCATTAATCCCTGGGGACAGGAAAGCACTTTAAGCCAGTATTTGATGGTTAATTTCCAAAAGATGGTCTCAACTTTGACCATCCCTGCTTCTTGCCTTAATACCACATTGGCTGTACATTTCGGTGTATTAAACAAGTATCTCAGAAAAATCGATAGGACTCTCTCCAATGGCACAAAATCCGAAATCATTGCCAACGGAGCACCATTGGTCAATTGGGCTAAGGCTTTGGCCTCAAACAGTCTAACTGCACTTGGGATGAATCTGTTCCCCTGTGAGCGAAAAAACCTCAAGATTGCCTGTGAACTTCTTTGAGCCGATTGAATGGGGTTATTCAATCGGTACAGGGGCTGTGGGTTTCCCATTGTATTGGTACACCACTCCTAAATATTTGAAACATTTTGTTTGCTCTATCTGTTGCCCTTTCAGCTGCCATTTAGATCTCTTGAGTTTAGTATTGAAGTGCACTATCTTAGTCTTGGTATAACTGATGTTTAACAGTTCTTCTGTGCACTTTTGGTCAAAAATCCTCAGTGCTCTCTTCAGTCCCACCCTTGTAAGAGATAATACCACTTCATCATCTGCATACATAAGAATGGCTATTCTTTTATTGGGGGTAAGGGAAGGTGCGTGGGTATCTGCCCCTTGAAATGCAGTTATAAGTGTATTAACATAGATGTTATTTATTTATTTATTTATTTCTTAAATTTATATACCGCCCGATCCCCGAAGGGCTCTGTTAAATAAACGAGGAGCTAGGAGACACCCTTGCCTCACCCCTTTCTGGGTAGGAATGGGTGCTGTTAGCCTGCACATACATTTTTAGTGGGATCCAATAATTATATTCCCTCTCTGTTATCAGATCACTTTATTTCAGAATGGTATACTTTGATCTTTAGAACGGTTGAAACTACTGGTTTCCCTTTGGAATCACTCCTTATGCTCACAAAGGTGGAAGCCTTCAGACTAGTTAAGAATAGGCTCTTGGATCTTGATTTTCATTATTTGACTCTTGCAGCCAAGACAACCTGCTCCCTGACTACATTATTAATCCCATGCGAGCGTGGAATTATGGCAATATATCTTCGTCTGCTGATTAATCCCACCCAGAGGAGAGCTTTGGCTACTGCAAGATGTAATGTGCTGCCATCAGCTCTTCTGGAGGGACAATTTAAGAATATAGAACGGGTTTGTTCTTGTGATCTGGTTATGCTTGAAACACTTGGCCATTATCTGTTTGTATACCCTAAATATGATAAGATACGCATGAAGTACATGAATTCCATTTTCTTGCAATGTTCTCAGTGGCATGAGTGTTACAAGATACTCAACCTCCTGAACAGCTCTGATGTGCTCTTTTGTGAGGCAAATTTTATACTGGAAATTAGTAATTTTAACTGTGTTTTATAATCTTGTGTCACTTTGAAAATTTGTCCTGTTTTGTATGCCAATAAAGGCTTGTTGTTGTTGTGGTTGTTGTTGTGTTTGTTCCCACTGGTGTTTCTGACTGGTGAGGGAAGAGATCCTGAACAGCAGGGAGAATGACGTAGCTGTGGCATCCTCTAGCGACCAGCCTTATTCTTTTAATTGTGTGCCTGTTCTAGGAGTCGAACTATAGAGATACTTTTGGATCTGTAAAAATTCAGCCAACAAATCCTGCAATTTAGCCTTTTGTTTAGGAAACTTCCTTAAGCTTGGGTGTTGCTGGTGAGGTGAAGTGGAAGCTATGAGAAATCTCCCTGGAGGTGACTTTTGGTGCTGTGATGCCAAACCAACAGGCAAGTAAGCAATCTGTCCTCTGAAACTTAAGATGATGTTCCTGATGACTGGGGTGTGTGGGATGAGTCACCTTTCTTCACACATGGGGCTGTCCCTAGCACCCTAGTGATATGGCTGAGTAGGCCATTTTTTTCTAATCGAAACTTCTTATGGTATCAAAACAGTTGCTTCATGTGCTGGCAGTTCCAGATTCAGCTCCTCACAATCTCCTGCTAAGAAGTTTTGAGCAGCTGGGTGATAGGAAAGATCTTTCCCTGTTTGACTTTCTGCTGCTTGCAATGTAGTAGATGCTGAACTGGGGCAGGGCTCAACAGATCCCAGGCATCAGGTTGGGATGGCGCCTAGAAATTTGATTGTGAAACTTGGTATTTTCAGCAGTGATTTTAAGAAGAAGAAGAGTTTGGATTTATATCCCCCCTTTCTCTCCTGCAGGAGACTGAAAGGGGCTGACAATCTCCTTTCCCCAGATAAGCCTCCACAGCTCAGGCAGCAGAGTTGGGAATCAAACCCGGTTCCTCCAGATTAGATACACAAGCTCTTAACCTCCTACACCACTGCTGCTCCTGATTTTACTGATTTTACTGTTGGCATACAAAGGGTCCCAGGTTCTCTTAGTTCTCTCAGTGATCCTCAGAAGTACAGTATGTATGTCAATTCACATCAGAATATGACTTGCTATGTGACATAAAAATACACATGGGTGAAGTTCTTGCTACTACTTGTATCTTTCAGTGGTGACAGATTAATTTGTTTCTTGACTAGTTGCTTTCTAGACTGGCTTCAATATTCCATCAAACAGAGCTTGTTGAAGCAATAATGGAATTATAGGAAATTAGGTTAGGGTTAGATGTTAGCTTTTTGTGGTGGTGATGAGTAAGATGATAGCTGTGTTTATATGCTGTAACCATTTGTCACAGCTTCAATTAAATTATGAAAAGCTGTGAAATTATGAAAAGCAGTTCAGGTTTTGAAGAAGCAAATGTGGTAATGAAAATATAAAACCCGACTGTAAAATGAACCTGTCTCATAAATTTCAAAGCTAGCTCCTAGAGCAGTGATTTTCAACCAGGGTTCCGTGGTACCCTGGGGTACCGTGAGCGTGTCCCAGGGGTACCGTGGCAGTGCTAACCCCTCCTCACTTTTGTGGTGTCTCCTGCCGGCGCCAGCAAGTACATGGAGCTGGCTCGGGGCAGGGCCTGCCACAAGGTCAGCAGCCACTTCCTGCCCCCCCCCCCAGTTCTTCTCTTCACCCTGGGAGGGGAAGGTGGGGTGTGTGGCAAGCAGGGGCAATGGGAGGGGAAGGTGGGGGGATGGTAGGGGTACCGCGAGATATGAAGAGTGAAGTCAAGGGTACCCTGACCTTGAAAAGGTTGGGAAACACTGTCCTAGAGTCACAGAACATTTGTCAAGGCCTCAACTGTTAGACCATCGGTCTGCAAAACTTTATATCTTGAAGTGTCCATTTAGATCATAGGTGTCAAACTCGCGGCCCTCCAGATGTTATGGACTACTGTTCCCATCACCCCCTGCCAACATGATGCTAGCAGGGGATGATGGGAACTGTAGTCCATAACATCTGGAGGGCTGCGAGTTTGACACCTGTGATTTAGATGATCTCAAGGAGTGGAGATTGGAAAAGCCTGAAGAATTGTCACCATTTGGAGCTGAGCTAAACAGTTTGATGGTGCACGGCAGCTTTATGTGGCATAGTTCCAGCTTTGTGGCTCTGCACCAGGCTGGCAGTGACTGGGAACCAATTGCTTGCAGAGCTATGAGGGACCAGTCCAGCTGTGCTCATTGTGCTATCTTGGGGCTCATTGAAATGACTTGTTAAGTTTTCCCCCCCTCTTCCTGGAGTTGTTTACTTCTTAGAAGGTCCATTTCAATGCATATTTGATCTGTTTCCCTTGCACTTAGGTCGTCTGACATCTGGTTGCCACAAGAGTTTTTTCTGAGTTAGCTTTTTTTCCTAAATTGGGGGAGGGCCCATGGCTAAGTGGAAGAGCATCTGGTTGGCATACAAAATGTCCCAGCTTCAGTCCCCAGCATCTCCAGGTAAAAATATCAGGTGGAAGATGATGTGAAAGACTTGAGACCGAAGAGTGGACAAGACTGACTTTGGAAGGTTTTTCGGGCTGTGTGGCCATGGTCTGGTGGATCTTGTTCCTAACGTTTCGCCTGCATCTGTGGCTGGCATCTTCAGAGGTGTATCACAGAGAAAAGTCTGTTTCTCACAGTGTCTAAGTAAGAAGGGAAAGTTTAGTGGGGTATATTGTCCATGTCCCAGGGTGGGGAACCAATCATTAACTGTTTGGACTGACTTTGATGGATCAGTGGTCTGATTCAATGTAAGGCAACTTCATGTGTGAGTCTCTGTTAATCTCTCGGTTTAAGGAGAAAGTTCTGTACTGAAACCATCCACGAGGGCAAGTAAAATACAAGTGAAATTTATATGTGTCTGCCTGCCAAACACCGCCAATAAATACCGCAGCACTCTGCAGACTCTAAAAATCAGAGTAATGAAACCATTATTAAAACAGCAAGTTGAGAAAGTTCCAGCAGAGCAAATTCCTTACTTCCACCCCCATTCAAAACCAAAATCAAAACCGTGAGTGCCTGAGAGAACAGGAATGTGTGTGCTTGCCACCTAAATTTCCTCAGGCAAGCAGCCCCAGGAAGGGGGTTCTCCGCGTGAGATATCACAGCTTAGAATTCCCCAGACCCTGTGGAGACCCTCCTGCAAGTGATGTGATAAATAACAAGCTAGAAATAGACGAGAGAGAAATCCATGTTGTGAAGGGGGTTGCCTAGGCAACATGTCCTTCACACTACAGTTCCCAGGCAGCTGTCTGAGAATGCACCTGTGCCAAAAATTCACATCAAAATGTGATTCCTCCCCCCCGCCCCGCCCCGCCCCGCCCCGCCCCGCCCTCGAGTGTTTGCTGATGATACTCGCAAATTTATGATCCCGTTACGACCTGAGCCAGGGAGAGTTTGATCATCTCTGGTCAGGACTCAAAACTGCTCTGGGAACTCTCTGCCCTATTCAGCAGCAGTGGCGTAGGAGGTTAAGAGCTCGTGTATCTAATCTGGAGGAACCGGGTTTGATTCCCAGCTCTGCCGCCTGAGCTGTGGAGGCTTATCTGGGGAATTCAGATTAGCCTGGGCACTCCCGCACACGCCAGCTGGGTGACCTTGGGCTAGTCACAGCTTCTCGGAGCTCTCTCAGCCCCACCTACCTCACAGGGTGTTTGTTGTGAGGGGGGAAGGGCAAGGAGATTGTCAGCCCCTTTGAGTCTCCTGCAGGAGAGAAAGGGGGGATATAAATCCAAACTCTTCTTCTTCCTTCAAATGTGGGGTATGCTGGAGGCCCAATGTGAACACCCCCATGGGCTAGATCAGTGATGGCGAACCTATGGCACGGGTGCCAGAGGTGGCACTCAGAGCCCTTTCTGTGGGCACGCACGCACAGAGTTCATCATGTGGAGGGGGGGATGGAAAATCACCTTCACACACACACACACACCCCTAGGCTGGCCTGGGCACAATCCTTCACCTGGGAGTAAGCTCTGTTGCTGGCAATGGGGCTTGCTTCTGAGTAAACCTTCCTAAGGTCGTGATTCACCCATTCGAAGCATTGCATGGTTGTTTCACCAAGCTTACTCCTGAGTAACGCACGCCCTGGAGCCAACCGTTTTTTCTAAACTAAAACCTCAGTTTTCAGGTTAAATTGCCATGTTGGCACTTTGCAATAAATAAGTGGGTTTTGGGTTGCAATTTGGGCACTCGGTTTCGAAAAGGTTCGCCATCACTGGGCTAGATTGAGCCCCTGAGCTTGTCACTGCACACCTCTGGTGTATCATGTATGCTTGCGGGGTGCGACAGCTGCACACACACATCTCTGCCCATGTACACCGAACGAATTGCTTCTTGGCGTTGCAATCTGGTGTCTGAAGATGTTGCTCGAAGTGTAAGGAATTCCATAGAAGCAGAAATAAAAGGCTCTTTGGTGTAAAAGACCGTTTATTCAGACATCTTAGAAAGCTCAAGTACACGCAGTGGCAGGAATAAGATCTCCCGCCAGAAACACAGGTTATAACTCTGTCCATCCCATCCCCCCTCCCGGATTCCCATGGGAACGGAGGTCTCATCTCCCTCGCAGAGATAAGGTCTCCGCCAGAGAAGCTGGCCCATCGCCCGGGCTGTGGAATGAAGTCAAGGCCAGGCGGCTGCCCCTCTCATCAACACCATTGAATTCTTTACACTCTGCCTCCCTTAAAGAAGACCCCTCCCCCCCAGGTTTGTGCGGAAAGGCGCGGTGGAAAGCAGAAATAAGGGCGGGGGCGTCAATATTTTCGGAATAAACCCATTGATTATATCCAGAGGAATACCCCACCCAAGAGACTAAATATTGTAAGTGTTTGCGATTAAAGCGAGAGTCCAGGATGGCGTCAATTTCGTAATGCTTGTGGCCATCAATAATAGTCGGTGGGGGCCTCTCCGGCGGGTCGTGCCAGGCATCGGAAACGGGAGCCTCCTTGAGTAAACTGGAATGGAAGACAGGATGAATGTTACTAAGAGAGTTAGGCAAATCCAATCGGGCAGTGACATCATTAATCACTTTAGTAATCTGAAAAGGTCCTACGAATCTTTTGCCTAGTTTAGAAAATTTATGCACGTCTCTGAGATTTTTGGTAGACAAATACACCCAGGCGCCCACACGCAGAGGGAAATCCGAGCGGTGCTTATCCGCTTGCAGCTTTTGGGAGTCTTTAGCCTGTTGTAAGGCAGTCTGGACCGATTTCCACCCCTCGGCCAGAGATGAAATCCATTGTTGAAACTCTGGAGGATCCAATGCTTCCGCAGGTAGTTGCGGCAATGGTGGGAAGGAGTGACCAGACACAATTTCGAAGGGGGTTTTTTTCGTACTGCTATGAACCGCATTGTTATAGGCGTACTCCGCAAACGGAATGAGCTCGCACCAATTGTCTTGGTGGTAGTTGGTGTAACAACGTAAATACTGCTCCAGGGTTCTGTTCGTTCTCTCCGACTCACCATCACTTTGAACGTGGTAGGGGGCGGCAACCGCCGGGGCGGCCCCTAACAACCCTAGAAAAGCTTTCCAGAACTTTGAAATGAATTGGGGGCCGCGGTCGGAGACCACCTTAACGGGGGCGGAGTGTAGACGGTAAATATGCTGAATGAACAGACGAGCTAACTTAGGAGCGGAGGGGATGGAAGCACATGGAATAAAATGGGCTTGTTTAGAAAATAAGTCCACCACCACCCACAAGACCGTGTTGCCATGACTTTCTGGCAAATCTGTAATAAAATCCATGGAGATGACTTCCCAGGGGCGGGAGGCCACCGGGAGAGGTTTCAACAGCCCATGGGGCTTTCCCGGGACGGTCTTGGCTTCTGCACAAACAGAGCAACCTTTAATATACGTCTCAACGTCCTTGCGCATCGCGCGCCACCAGAATTGACGGCGGGCCAAATGCAGAGTTTTTAGAAAGCCAAAATGTCCAGCCGAGCGGGCATCATGGCAGGCCTCGAGAACCTGCTTGCGGAGGGAGGGAGGCACATACCAACAATCCCCCCGCCGCCAAACGCCATTCTCCAAACGCAATTGGGAGTCGCCTTCCTCCGCCGGAGGCTCGCGTCGCCCCGCCTCCTCAAGTTCCCGGAGGAAAGGAGAGACCAGGCTGGGAATGGGCGGAGAAGGAGGAGTGGATGTCTGAGATCGGGTGACAGCCAGCCCTAATTGGGAGGGGGAGAGAACAGTGCGCGGAATGTCCCGTAAGCCGGCTCCACCCCCCTCCCCGGGTAGGCGCGAGAGCGCATCAGCCAGTTTATTGGTTTTTCCGGGGAAAAAATGGACCGTGAAAGAGAAACGAGAAAAGAAATCGGCCCAACGAAGTTGCTTCGCGGACATCTTGAGGGGGGTGGAGAGGGCGGCCAAGTTCTTGTGATCCGACCAAACTTGAAAGGGGTGTTTAGCCCCCTCCAGCCAGTGGCGCCAAGTGGAGAGTGCTACTTTAATGGCCGCAGTCTCTTTATCCCCCACAGTCCAGTTGAGTTCAGCACCGGAGAATTTCTTTGATAAATAAGCACACGGAACCAGCCTATCATCTTTATTTCTCTGCAACAGGGCTGCCCCAAGCGCTTTGTCCGAGGCATCCATGTGAACCACAAACGGGAGATCTGGGTCAGGGTGCTTTAGGATAGGTTCGGTGGTAAAAGCAGACTTTAAAAGCTGAAAGGCTGTCTGACATTCTTCAGACCAGGAAAGGGGGGCCCCGGGCTTGGCGGACAGTGGATCTTTACCCTTAGTGCGTAAGAGGTCTGTGAGAGGGAGAGTCAGTTCAGCGAATTGGGGTATAAAGTCACGATAGAAATTAGCAAAACCTAGAAAAGATTGGAGTTCTTTTCAGTTGGTGGGGGCCGGCCATTGGAGGACCGCATCAATCTTAGCAGGATCCATTTGTAGGCCCTCGGGCGAGATTCGGTAACCCAAATAGTCAATAGAGGTTTGGTGGAAACAGCACTTGGAAAGTTTGGCAAAGAGGGAGTTGTTGAGCAAGCGTTTCAATACTTCCCGAACCAATGCTTCATGCTCCTCCATGGTTTGTGAATAAATTAAAACGTCATCTAAGTACACCACTACTCCCTTGTACAATAAATCATGGAGAACTTCGTTGATAAGGGCCATAAAAGCTCCGGGGGCCCCACTTAACCCGAATGGCATTATTAAGTATTCAAACTGTCCAAACTTTGTGTTAAATGCAGTCAAGTGTTCATAGCCTTCAGCAATTCTGACCCTGTAGTAAGCTTCTCTCAAGTCCAACTTAGTAAAGATGCGTCCTTTGCCCAATGCGTCTAAAAGGTCCTTGATTAAAGGCAAAGGGTATTTATTGGACAGGGAGACTGCATTGAGACCTCGGTAATCTGTGCAGAGCCGTAAAGACCCATCTTTCTTTTTTACAAACAATACAGGAGCAGCATGTGTGTGTTTGGTAGCCCGCCGTATGAACCCGCGAGCGAGGTTCTTGTCTAAGAAGGCACGAAGTTCCTTCTCCTCATTGGGACTCATACGGTAGATTCTACCTTTGGGCAGTTGCGCCCCTGGCTGTATTACGATTTTGCAGTCAGTGTCTCTATGGGGTGGCAACTGATCGCATTCTTGCTCCTGAAATACTCTGGCTAGATCTTGGTACGCCGGTGGGATGCCGGTAGAATCGGGAGCAATCGCTGATGAAGCTAAGGGGGGGTGTGTGTCAGGAGAAGTCGAGTTTTCCCCCCAATTCATGTGTTCCCCGCAGGGAGGGTCAGTGAATTCCAAGATCCTTTCTTTCCAAAGGAATTTTGGTTCATGTAACAACAACCATGGCATGCCCAGAACTATGGAGTGTTTGGCCACTGGCGCCAGAATAAAACTAATTTTCTCCCAATGGTCGGCGCAGCGGAGGAGAACCGGTTGCGTTTTGAACTGGGCCGGTCCTTCGCTCCCGAGAGGACTGCCGTCCATTTGGGTGAAAGGTATGGGCTTAGCCAGGGGGATTCGGTCTAGACCTAGCTCCTCTGCCACCTGGGGCCGCATTAAACAATGGGAGCAGCCAGAATCCACAAGGGCTGAGGCTATAATACGAGTATGCTTAGCGGGGTTGGCCAGAAACGCTTGGATTGTAATGGGAGCGCTGCCTTCACTCACCGCGTCTGGAGTCGAACCCATGTCCATTGGGGCTGAAGAAAGGCAAACAGCTGCTTCCCCCTCCTCCGGGTCGCCTTCGATGACTGCTTTAGACGAGCCCGTTGGGGGCGGCCCTGATTTGCGTGGTGGCTTGGCAGATGGAGTGCGCGCGGCCGGAGTGGTTGGCTTCTGTTTTTTCGGGCAGTTGGCGGCTAGATGACCGGGACCTCCGCAGTAAAGACACAATCCCAGTCGGCGACGGCGCTCGGAGGTGGTCTCGGTAGGGGCGGCTGGGCTTGGCTTGGTGGACGCAGTGGCCGGCTTCGGGCGTGGGCGGCCTCCAGCACGAGCGTACTCCAAGCGAGACGCCACTTGGGATCCCAAAGCAATCCAATCAGCAATAGTGCGGGGGACCCGAATTAAAAACACCGTTTCACGCAGCTTGCCGTCGACAGCATCCGAGAAGTATTCGCATTTCATGCGCTCAGGCCACTCAGGAGGGAGTCGAGCAGCCGCCGCACGAAATTCACGGGCAAATTCTGCAAACGAGCGGTTGCCTTGCTGAATAGTTTTGATGGTGCGGATAGCTTCATTTTCCGCACCTGGATCTTGGAAGCGAGCCCTCAAGGCTTGGAGGAATGCGGGTACCGTGCGAGAATCTTCATCTTGCAGGTTCAAAAGAGTCACAAACCAGTCGGCTGCTGCCCCATCCAGGACTGAGCCGATGTCCCGTATTTTTTCGCGCTCAGACCGGTATAAATCATCATAGTCCTCCATGTGGGCATCGAGTTGCAAGATGAAGTAGGGAAGTTTGGAAGCGGTCCCATCGAAACGGGCAGGTATTGGAGGCCTGTAGTAACCCCTCTCCACGGCCCTTGGCGCCCGCAGGGGCGGCGGTTGCGCAGGTTGAGCGGGTTGAGGCAGCGGTTGCGCGGGGGGGGGGCTGGAATCGGTGGAGGTATCAACGCCGGTGCCGCTGGTGTTCCGGTGGGAGCCGGTCCTTGGAAGGTGGCTGGACCCAGCAGCGTCGCCCCTCTGGCGCCGGCTGTACCTGTGACAGCGTAGACTCCAACTTGGGCTGTCCTGGTCTGTTGCTTCTTCAGTTCCCTCTCCAAGGCAGCCAGCTCTCTCTCCTTGCGAGTCAATGCATCCTGGTGCGCATGCAAAGCTGCTTTCTCCCGTTCCAATTTAGCCAGTTCGTCCCGTTGAACAGCTGCAGTGAGTTCACTTTGTGTACGCAAGGCCTGAACACTTTCGTGTTGACGCTGTAAGTTCAGTTTGGAGTGTTCCAGGACTTTATCATGGACTGATAGATTCTGCGCATATTGCCGTTGGAGCGCCTCTTTGGCACGGTCCAATTCGAGTTGGACTTCTTTGCGCTGCTGCTCCCGGTCTCTCTGCAGGTTTTCACGCTCTTGCTGCAGCTGTTCCCGTTCCTCTTCCCATAGCTGGCGTTCACGGGCCCATGCTTCTTGGGCATCTCGCAGTCGGCCCACTTCCTCATCCCAGCTCTCTTTCGATGGGAGAGGGAACAGATCCGGCTGGGAGTGCAGGCTTTCTCCGAACTCCTCGTCGTCTCGACGCGAGGCATCGTGCCCACCGGTGGCTCCACGGGGCATCTCAGGTGCAGCCGCTGCTCCGGGATCGGGGGGGTCCGATCGGAAGACGGTACGGATACCCCTCCCAATCCCTGGTATAGTCCCAGTGTCACCGGTGGTCTTCGGACGGGCCCCAGTGCTGTGCCACGGTGGTTCTTTGGGAGCATCACCAAAATACGAGTCCAGGAATCGTTCAATGGACTCCTGGGTTGCCGCATGAAAGGTGGTCAGGCCCGTCTCCTCCGTGACAGGTTGCATCTGAAGTTTGTAATCCATACGAAAACGGGTAGATATCCGATCCACAGGCGCTCGATCCATAGACAGCGCCCCAAACGACTCATGTAAGTCCCCATGGTCGTCTTCACGTCCCTCGTTCCAATGGAGTAAAGGAAGACTCGTGCTGATACGAGGACGGGAAAGAGTCACCAGCGAGACCCGTTCTCCCGCCGGTTCCTCCAGATCCAGAAGGGAAAGGACGGAGCCCTCTTTGGGGGCTACCGCACCTTCCCCAGAAACATCCAACCTCTCCATGCCGAGGCACCAGAGGTCCACTGCACTAGGAATATAGATGAATTACGATTCCTGCCACAATGTAAGGAATTCCATAGAAGCAGAAATAAAAGGCTCTTTGGTGTAAA
>NW_025950934.1:0-12463 GCF_021028975.2 Sphaerodactylus townsendi
AGATAGAAAAAGTGCAGAGAAGGGCAACAAGGATGATTGAGGGACTGGAGCACCTTCCTTATGAGGAGAGGCTGCAGCGTTTGGGACTCTTTAGTTTGGAGAGGAGACGTCTGAGGGGGGATATGATCTAAGTCTATAAAATTATGCATGGGGTAGAAAATGTTGACAGAGAGAAATTTTTCTCTCTTTCTCACAATGCTAGAACCAGGGGGCATCCATTGAAAATGCTGGGGGGAAGAATTAGGACTAATAAAAGGAAACACTTCTTCACGCAACGTGTGATTGGTGTTTGGAATGTGCTGCCACAGGAGGTGGGGATGCCCACTAACCTGGATAGGTTTAAAAGGGGCTTGGACAGATTTATGGAGGAGAAGTCAATCTATGGCTACCAATCTTGATCCTCCTTGATCTCAGATTGCAAATGCCTTAGCAGACCAGGTGATTGGGAGCAACAGCCGCAGAAGGCCCTTGCTTTCACCTCCTGCATGTGAGCTCCCAAAGGCACCTGGTGGGCCACTGCGAGTAGCAGAGAGCTGGACTAGATGGACTCTGGTCTGATCCAGCTGGCTTGTTCTTATGTTCTTATGTTCTGACCATGGATTGCACGTTCCTTTGCTTTTTGGACAAGACACCCCACACAATGCCTGTGTACATTTCCCACTGAGTACAAACTTGGCTGGGAGCAGCTGCCTATCCCCGCTGTCCGGCCCGTGCTCTTGCATAACCCATTTCCCTGACTGCTATCATTAGATACCTTTTTTCTTTTCTTTTTGCCATCAAGTCACAGGAGGGTTTCCAAGGTACAGGACGTTGGGAGGTGGTCTGCCATTGCCCTGGACTTCCTTGGTGTTCTCTCATTCAAATACGAGCCAGCGTCAGATCTGAGATAGCGCCACTGACCCAAGGCCACCCAGCAAGTTTCTATGCCAAAGGGAGGATTCGAACCCGGGTTCCCCAGAGCCTAGCGTGTCACCTTAACCACGACATCATGTTGGTGCTTCTGTTAGATACTTAGGAGCAGCAGTGGCCTCGGAGGTTAAGAGCTCGTGTATCTAATCTGGAGGAACAGGGTTTGATTCCTTGCTCTGCCGCCTGAGCTGTGGAGGCTTATCTGGGGAATTCAGATTAGCCTGGGCACTCCCACACACGCCAGCTGGGTGACCTTGGGCTAGTCACAGCTTCTCGGAGCTCTCTCAGCCCCACCCACCTCACAGGGTGTTGTGAGGGGGGAAGGGCAAGGAGATTGTCAGCCCCTTTGAGTCTCCTGCAGGAGAGAAAGGGGGGATATAAATCCAAGCTCCTCCTCCTCCTCCTCCTCCTCCTCCTCCTCCTCCTCCTCCTCCTCCTCTTCTTCTTCTTCTTCTTCTTCTTCTTCTTCTTCTTCTTCTTCTTCTTCTTCTTCTTCTTCTTCTTCTTCTTCTTCTTCTTCTTCTACCACCCTGCTTTTTTCCACAACTGAGACCCTGATGTAGCCCAAGGTGTCCCTGTCTTCGGAACCACCTGGCCGGCTTCCCTGGGACTTACATCAGCAGAAGAAGAAAAAAGCCCACCATATGGTTCCGTTATGTGGATGACACATTCACCATTTGGAGCCACGGAGAAGAAGAACTAAACAAGTTCCTGGACCATATCAACAAGATCCACCCAAACATCCAATTTACTATGGAGAAAGAAAATGAAGGAAAACTGCCATTTTTAGATGTTTTAGTCATCCGCAAAATACCAAACCAGCAATTCTCAGTATCTTTCACAACAGTTATACAGAAAACCCCTAATGCTATCATTGCAGACAGATATCTACACAAAAACTCCAATCACCATCCAGGGCAAAAAAGGAGCACCATAAAACTTTGGTACATGGCATACAAAACAGAATCTGTGAAGACCTCAACCTCCTACCTGAGATGAATTGAATCCACACCTAAACAGGGCTCCTACAGTGCTAATGGTTACTCCTAATACAGAAATCAGAAGGGCTGCAAGGACCAAGGAACAAGCCACATGAACAAGAGATAAAGAGCCATCCTAAGAGGGGAAGAGTGTTTCTTACCATACATCAAGGGAACCACTGATCGCGATAGGAAAACTGATGAAGAAGCACAACCTACAAACAATCTACACAGACCCACTAAGAAAAATTCAACAGATGCTTACGTTCAGCAAAGGGATAAGAGGGATCCTTTAGCTACTTCAAGGGAGTCCTATCGCACATACCATGCAGCTGTGGACAAGCTTTCTCCACATAGGAACCACCAAGCACGCAGCGCATTGCACGACACGTGACATCAAAGAACCGCACGAAAGGCACTGCAGCACTAGCTTTCCAGCCAGAAAAAATCAGCAATAGCAGACACACATGATAAACCAACCTGGACATTAGAATATTATTTGAAAAAAGCAGAAATGCTGGACCACTCCTGAAAGCCACACTTCACGTCCAGGCTACACAGAGTAAAGCAATTGTTAAGAAATCCGTGAAGCACATGGACAATTTTAACAGGAAGGAAAAGAAACTATCAAAATGAACAGAACTTGGCTGCCAGTGTTGAAAAATACTAGAAGTCAAGACAGTGTCTAACCAGCTCCACACCACAAACACAGGGATGACCATAGACAAAAGAAACAAAGGCCAGGATACTTCTATTCAGATGCTCCCACCAGTGACCTTGATATCTCCAGTGTTATGCCCATGCTATAGTCTTCATTGTTACTCATATTTCTATTCAGATGCCCTCAACTATTGACCTGGTTGCCTTCTTTGTTACTCACAGACAAGGTTTCTCCACCCACCCTGGACACTCCAACAGATATATACTCCACTTGCTTTCCCAACATCAGATCCTCTGAAGATGCCAGCCACAGATGCAGGCGAAACGTCAGGAGAGAATGCTGCTAGAACACGGCCATACAGCCCGGAAACCACACAGCACCCAAGTGATTCCGGCCATGAAAGCCTTCGACAATACATTGAGCATCACTTTCGATTTTGTTTTAACCGGGGACCCCAGATTCTCCCTTTAAGGTAGATTTAAAAGACGAATCTGAGCTCCCTAGTTTAAACACCATTGAAAGTGATGCTGTTTGAGAGTGGATTCCACTGGAGGTGTTTTGTGAGAGATGATGCTGACATTTGTTTGGTAAATGTTTTGCTAGGGGTGATTTGTGAGAGATTTACATGCTTAATACCCACTTGCACTGACTTGGAGTTGTTTCTCAGGCTAACAACCTACCTCATAGGGTTGTTGTGATTAGGAAATTAGGAAAAGAGTTGGTGGGGAGAGAGCCATGTATGTTTTGCTGGGAGTGGGAGGTGTTTTTGTGAGCTGGTACAAAAAAATCATTGTTTGGTCATGGTGGGGAAGGGTGGCCGCCCATGCGCCGGGCGGGGGGGGGGGGCGCCAAACTCAGGTTTTGTCCCTGGGCACCAGTTTGCCTAGGTACGCCCCTGTGGGTATTAAACCTCTTGAGGCCACCTCACCCGCCACCAGCAGGCACCCCCAGCATTTTACCTCCAAATACATAGTTTCAATATATTTTGATGTTGAATATGACATTTGTCATGTTTTTGGTTGAAAACATTGGCTCTAACTCGATAAAGGCAGGTTTACTTAAGAAGGGGACGTGGCTCAGTGATAAGAGTATCAGCTTTGCATGCAGAAGATTCCAGGTTCAGTCCTTGGCATTAAAGGGAACAGGCAGTGAGTGAGTTACTGGGGCTCCCAAGCAGTTCACACATACCTATTTTTGACTAAAAAAGAGCAGCGATGGCGTAGGAGGTTAAGAGCTCGTGTATCTAATCTGGAGGAACCGGGTTTGATTCCCAGCTCTGCCGCCTGAGCTGTGGAGGCTTATCTGGGGAATTCAGATTAGCCTGGGCACTCCCACACACGCCAGCTGGGTGACCTTGGGCTAGTCACAGCTTCTCGGAGCTCTCTCAGCCCCACCCACCTCACAGGGTGTTTGTTGTGAGGTGGGAAGGGCAAGGGCTTTGTAAGCCCCTTTGAGTCTCCTGCAGGAGAGAAAGGGGGGATATAAATCCAAATTCTTCTTCTTCTAAAACTGCACAGCTTAGAGAGTGGCAGGAAGGTGAGGAGGTACAACCCATGAAGAAAAGAGACTGCGCATTTCTGGTGATATAGTTGCTCACTTTTACCAGTTCCCCTGGCTGTTTCTGCACGGGCAAAATATGACGTCGTGGCAACGGAAAAAGAAGCGTCATAGCGAGAGCGTTCGCACACGCAGCGACGGAGCTGCGCAGTCGCGCCGTCGCGAAAACGCTAAACCGGCGCGAAGACGCCGTATTCAAAAAACGCTTGGAACCGTTCTTTTTCCCCTCGTGACGCATCGACGCCGCACTCGTGCGAACCGCCGGCACGGAGCCGTCCTCATGAATGGCGACTGCCAGACAGCCAAGCTGGGTCCCCTCCCCCCACACACGCACACGTTCGTCCCTGGCGATGTCCCTGCATGGTCAGGCACCTGTCCCAGATCCATGTCGCCTGTGCAGATGGTGGCTGCCCATACACACTCTGGCCGCACGGGTAACATGAACTGGGACGGACAGTAGCTGGGAGGGGAGGCACTGATGGATGGGGGACGGGCAGGACATCAGGGCTGTCACATTGGCCATCGCGCTGCTGCGCGGGCATGACGTCGGGACTGCGCGGCTTCGCGAGTGCGCAGGCGCAACGTGGCGAGACGCCGCTTCCGCAGCGCTTCCGTGCGAACCGTCACATGTCTGCGGGGGTCTGCGATTTAGTAGTAGTTGCAATAATGTGTGTGTATGGGAGTGAGGTGAAGATAGAAAATTGCGTTGAAACAAAGTGGGACTGCCGAGACTGAGTCAAGACGGTATAATTGGGGGGGGGGGAAGGGGATACAATTATGTGGGTAGCAATGGGAAAGGGGGAGGCAGGTTCTGGCGGAGAAGCCCAAGGAAAGGGAGGGGGAGCGCAAAGGTGATTGTGCAAAGGGCATATTGAGGAGTGTGCCTTGCTACAATCAGAACGTAACAGCCATTCTTCTGCGATCCTAAATGGCTTTACTCGGAAGTAAGCACCGCAGATTCCCATTCCTTGAGCCCCAGCAAAGCGTGCACAGCGCTGCAGGAATAGCCTCTGCCGCCCAGCACTCCACGCTGGAAGGAGGCTTCCTTCCATTCACAAAAAGAAGAAAAAAGAGCCCTTCTACTGTTTTTTGAATGGAAGGAAAGGAAATCCACCGGCAAAATCTCCTCTTTCCCCGCAGCTGGTGCAGGGGACTTGGGAAATGCAAAGGCCCCGTGCACCAGCTGAGGGGAAAGAGGCAGATTTGCGGTTGGATTTAATTTGTACAAGCCTCATGAGGCAGCTGGGGGGGGGGGAGGATTGGCAATCCCCCCCCCCAGCTGCCCCACGAGGCTTGGAAAAGTTTTAAAACTCCGCACAAAACGACCTCTTTCCTCTCAGCCGGTGCATGGTGTCAGGCTCTCGAACGTGGAAATGACAGAGACCGTAGAAAGACCCAAAGCAGTTTATTTCTACAACGCGTGACAGGGGTAGGGAACCTGCGGCTCTCCAGATGTTCAGGAACTACAATTCCCATCAGCCCCTACCAGCATGGCCAATTGGCCATGCTGACAGAGGCTGATGGGAATTGTAGTTCCTGAACATCTGGAGAGCTGCAGAGAAAGCTGAATCTAAGCTCTGTGCTCTCCGCTTAGATCCCGCGATTCTATCCTTCAATCCCCCCCCCCATTCGATTCCCACCAAATGGGTTTCAGAGAGAGAGCCTGACATTTGCACCGCAGAGCTTCAAGAGACCTGGGAGCGTTCGCACCTTCCCGCAGGAGGGCTGGCGCCAGGGAATTGCCAGGGACGGGTTTAGAGGGAAACCGGGAAGCCTTGACAGGAAACATTTGCAATCCCCACACAGCAAGCCATCTGAGCACTGACAGGCATGGACCTGACACGTGGGGGACTTTGCATTTCCCAAGCCCCGTGCACCAGCTGTGGGGAAAGAGGTTCTTGGGGCTGGGGAAATGCATGGGGGGGGGGCGCACCAGATAGGGGCCGGCCTGGCACGAATGGAGGGGAGTGGGCAGCGCCTCTCTTCTGCAGGGAAGGGACTCCCCTCGAAGGGGAGGGAAACAGGCTGCTCTTCAACCTTACACCCCACCCGGAAGGGCCCGTCGGCCAACGCTGGGAGACGGAGACCCCAGAGAAGATGCCCCCCCCACCTGGGTCTGCAGGGGCCGGCTGGGCTTCCCTCCCCTCCTGTGCTGCTGGCCAGGCAGGCAGCCGGGGAGGAGAGAGGAGAAGGCAAGGCACGCTGGGCTGGAGGGAGGCGGAGCTCCCCGTCCTCCTGCTCTGGGGGCTTGCTGGGACCGGGAGGCGGGGCACACTCAACGCACAGTGGGGCTGGGCCAGTGGGCCACCCTACAGAGTGGGCGGGGCTGAGGCAGCCTGAGCCGGCTGCTCTGCAAAGCTTGCTTGAACTGATGCAGTCTATGGGGGGACATTTTGGCGCCCCCCCCCACGTGACTGCAATGGGCTGTCCAGTGCCTTGACCGCTCTATCTCTCTGGCTCTCTGGTCAAGTTCCCCTCGGAAGCCTGAGCTGAAGAGGCAACACAAAGTCCTTCACTTCCACCCAAGCAGACCCGTGCATTTTTAAAAAGTTGCTGTTTATTCGAAGATCCAAACAGGCTCCCAACTTTGTTCCGTCCTCCTCCATCAGCCCCCACGCTCTGGCCCATGCTGGGCATGCTGGCCCAGAGATCCACGTAGGAAGAACAGGGTCACCATGTGATAAAAGGATGAACACGTGGGGCGTTGAACACAAGACGCTGCCTGGTACTGCATCAGGCCTTGTTGCCCATCCAAGCATTGTCCACTCAGACTGGGAGTGGCTCTCCAGGATTTCGGGTATTTTACGTCATTTACTGCCCGATCCTTTTAACTGGAGATGCCGGAGATTGAACCGGGGCCAAGCTGACGCTTCACAGCCCCTCTCCTCATTTGGCTTCTGCTGAGCTTGTAAGAGGCGCTTCTTCTTCTTCTTCTGAGTTTTGACCTCCAGATGCAAAAGCAAGTGGTTGTCAGACTTTCCTTCCACGCTTGGATTCCCTTCTAACAGCTTTCCAGGGCTCTTATTTAGGGTGGCCAGATTCCCCCTGGCAACTAGCAGGGGGTGGGCGATACGGTTACCAGACCCAGAGATCCGGGGATGGATCCCGGGGAGGGCAGGAATCTCAATGGGGCACATCATAACCACTTTTTTTAGTGACAACCTTGAGCTTAAATTTTTATTTTAAATGGCTCACGTCTTTTCTCTTATGCTTGCAGGGACAAGGCTAAAGCCAACAAGCCAACAAAATTCCCTCCCATCTAAGTGACGTAGGTATAGATTTTTTTATGGAGTGGGTTTGGGAGTGGGGCCACACACACCCCTCCCCTTGGGGCATGGCCACGTCTCCCCAAGCCCTGCCCCCGGCCTAAGTCCTTATAAAAGCAGCACTCCGAGGCCAGGGATGGCAGACTCCCCTGCCCTGCCCTGCCCTGCCCCACCATCCCACCCCACCCCCCACTGGCTGGCATAGGCGTAATGCCCATTGGGCAAGGTGGGCAGCTGCCCAGGGCATCACCTTGTGGGGGGCATCAAAATGCAGAGTTCGTTTTTGGGTATTTTAGTGGTTTTCCATTTGTGGCCTGCAGGGGGCGCAGTTTTTAGGCTAGCAGCACCGAATTTTCAGCGTATCATCAGGAGACTGTCCTTATGATACCCCCCAGGTTTGGTGAGGTTTGGTTCAGGGAGTCCAAAGTTATGGACTCTCAAAGGGGGTGCCCCATCCCCCATTGTTTCCAATGGGAGCTAATAGGAGATGGGGGCTACAGTTTTGAGGGTCCATAACTTTGACCCCCCTGAACCAAACTGCACCAAACCTGGGGGGTATCATTAGGGCAGTCTCCTGATGAGACACTGAAAGTTTTGAGACTGTGCCTTCAGAAATGTGCCCCCCAGCCTGCAACCCCCATTGACAGCAATGCAGAAAACTCAATACAGAACAAAGATTCTTGGGTAAATTTCTGGGATGTTCCTGCAGGGGGTGCATTTTTGGATGCATCAGCACCAAAATTTCAGGGTATCATCTGGAGACTGTCGTGATGGCACCCCCCCCCCCAAGTTTGATGCAGTTTGGTTCAGGGGGGCCAAAGTTATTGGACCCTCAAAAGGGTAGCCCCCATCTCCTTAGCAAAGAATGGGAGATGGGGCACCCCCTTTGAGGGTCCATAACTTTGGACCCCATAAACCAGTGGTGGTGAACCTTTGGCACTCCAGATGTTATGGACTACAATTCCCATCAGCCCTTTCCAATGGGAGCTAATAGGAGATGGGGGCTACAGTGTTGAGGGTCCATAACCTTGACCCCCCCTGAACCAAACTACACCAAACTTGGGGGGTCCCATCAGGACAGTTTCCAGATGATACCCTGAAATTTTGGTGCCGATACATCCAAAGGTGCGCCCCCTGCAGGAACATCCCAGAAATTTGCCCAAGAATCTTTGTTCTGCATTGAGTTTTCTGTATTGCTGTCAATGCAGGCTGTGGGGGTGGGGGGGGGGGACATTTCTGAAGGCACAGTCTCAGGGTCTCATCAGGAGACTGCCCTGATGATACCCCCCAGGTTTGGTGCAGTTTGGTTCAGGGGGGCCAAAGTTATGGACCCTCAAAACTGTAGCCCCCATCTCCTATTAGCTCCCATTGGAAACAATGGGGGATGGGCACCCCCTTTGGGAGTCCATAACTTTGGACTCCTTGAACCAAACCCCACAAAACTTGGCGAGTAGCATAAGGACAGTCTCCTGATGATACACTAAAATTTTGGTGCTGATATGTCTAAAAATGCACCCCTTGCAGGCACCAATGTCCTGGTGCAAAAAAAAATTGGTTGTGGGGGAGTGGCTGCCCATTGGGGGGGGGGCATCCAACTCAGGTTTTGCCCAGGGCTACAGTTTGCCTCGTTACGCCCCTGCTGGCTGGTCTCCCGGCCGGCAGCCATCAGTCCCTTCTGCCCTCCCCTCTGGGCAGATGCATAGCTACGGAAAATGGAGCCCGGTGCAAAATCTGAGCTTTGCGCGACCCCCCCCCCCCGCCCTATGGGCGGCCGCTGTGATATTGGAATCCACCCCCAAACAGCATCACTTTCAATGGTGTTTAAATTAGGGAGCCCAGATTCTCCTTTTAAATTCCCCTTAAAGGGAGAATCTGGGGTCCCCAATTGAAACAATATTATTCCCCACACTGAAACAGCATCACTTTCAATGTTTGAACCGGGGACCTCAGATTTTCCCTTTAAATCCATGTCGAAGGGGGTGGGTTTAAAAGGAGAATCTGGGGAAATCTGGGGGGAGCCTGCTGTCAGGGGTGCAATTGTGAAGCTAGCATCACCAAAATTGCAGGGTGTCTTTAGGAGACTCTCCTGATGATACCACCCAGGTTTGGTGAAGTTTCATTGAGTGGGTCCAAAGTTATGGACCCCCAAAGGTGTACTCCCCATCTCCTATTAGCTCCTATTGGAAACAGTGGAGGATGGGGCACCTGATGAGAAAGGGGATCTAATCAATGAAAAAAGTAGGCAGGCTTTTGAAGCTTTGGCTAACAGTGAGCTTCAGAGAGCCATTGGGTTGTTTACAGAAGCCATTGGGTTGAATCCACATCTTCCCAATTTATTCCTTAACAGAGCCAATGTCTTTGTGCAGCTGGAAGACCTGCAGGCTGCCATAGAAGACTCTGACGCAGGCACTCGATTTAATCCCAATGCATCACAGCCATTCAAACTGCGAGGAAAAGAACTCCTTGCACCTGTGGAGAAACTGCCAAGAGCCACTGCCCTGTTTACTGAAGCAATCAAATTAAACCCCCATGTTCCTGACTTGCATACTAGCACAGCCAGGACTTTCCTGCAGCTGCATCTAGCCAATGCTGCCATAAGAGACTGCAACCGAGCTATATCCCTAAACCCTCACTCAGCATTATCATATCAGTGCCGTGGGGCAGCGTGCCGTCATGTCCGACACTGGCAAGAGGCCGCTGAAGATCTGGCTTTGGCCTGTCAATTCGATTAGGACGGAAGCACCTCTGCAATGCTAGAGGAGGTCCCAGCCGAGGCCCGCAAAATGGCTCTGCCGGCAGGGCATGACTAGGATGTCACATCTGAAGTACGAGGACCGAGAGATCAGGAAGGAGATCTACAAAAATGTGTAGAGAAATCTGAGAGTGAGGAAGTTGATCTGGACGTTGACACTCTAGAGGTGGCAGAACCAGACGACGATGCCTCGTAAGAGATGTGGGACGAAAGGTTGCAGCTGACAGAAGACATGTGGAAACAGGCCAGTGAATGGAAGAGGGAGGGCTGTGATGCAGTCAATAAGGAGCAATAAAGCTCTTCACCAAGGTCATTAAACTCAACCCACACCTTACCACCTTATACGCAAACGGTGCCAGCGTCGATCTGAAGCTCGGTAATCCCTCTTCTGCCATCAGAGTCTGTGATAAAACCATACAGCTGAACCCTGATTTGGCACAACCTTACAAGTGGGGAGGAAAAGCATGGCTGCTACTTAGTTACTCTAGAGGTGGCAGAACTAGTCGATGATGCCTCGTAAGAGACGTGGGACGAAAGGTTGCAGCTGACAGAAGACATGTGGAAACAGGCCAGTGAATGGAAGAGGGAGGGCTGTGATGCAGTCAATAAGGGAGACCTTATAAGATCAACAAAGCTCTTCACCAAGGTCATTAAACTCAACCCACACCTTACCACCTTATACGCAAATTGGGCCAGCGTCGATCTGAAACTCGGTAATCCCTCTTCTGCCATCAGAGTCTGTGATCAAGCCATACAGCTGAGCCCTGATTTGGCACAACCTTACAAGTGGGGAGGAAAAGCATGGCTGCTACTTACTTACTCTAGAGGAGGCAGAACCAGTCGATGATGCCTCATAAGAGATGTGGCACGAAAGGTTGCAGGTGACAGAAGAAATGTGGAAACAGGCCAGTGAATGGAAGAGGGAGGGCTGTGATGCAGTCAATAACGGAGACCTTATAGGAGCAACAAAGCTCTTCACCAAGGTCATTAAACTCAACCCACACCTTACCACCTTATACGCAAACTGGGCCAGCATTTATCTGAAGCTCGGTAATCCCTCTTCTGCCATCAGAGTCTGTGATCAAGCCATACAGCTGAACCCTGATTTGGCACAACCTTACAAGTGGGGAGGAAAAGCATGGCTGCTACTTACTTACTCTAGAGGTGGCAGAACCAGACGATGATGCCTCGTAAGAGATGTGGGACGAAAGGTTGCAGGAGACATAAGAAATGTGGAAACAGGCCAGTGAATGGAAGAGGGAGGGCTGTGATGCAGTCAATAAGGGACACCTTATAGGAGCAACAAAGCTCTTCACCCAGGTCATTAAACTCAACCCACACCTTACCACCTTATACGCAAACCGTCCCAGCATTTATCTGAAGCTCGGTAATCCCTCTTCTGCCATCAGAGTCTGTGATCAAGCCATACAGCTGAACCCTGATTTGGCACAACCTTACAAGTGGGGAGGAAAAGCATGGCTGCTACTTAGTTACTGGCAGAAGGCTGAACAGGATCTTGCCATGGCTTTTCAGATGGATTATGATGAAGAATCCGATGCTATGTTAAAGGAGGTACAACCGAAGGCTCTGAAAATTTCCAGATACTGCAGAAAGCATGAGCAGAAATGGAAGGAAAGAAAGTGTAACGCGGGACTGGATAAAATTCAGAAAGTTCGTGGAAAACACGAAGGAATTCAAACGAGCCAAGCAGAGCCAGAAAACGATCACAGCAGAACTACAGAATGCCATTGGAGCATTTTGGGGCAAAGTGTAAAAGAACAACAAAATATCAGAAAGGCAGCACTAAGGAAACAGGAGGACACAGGTCAAAAGGAGTTGGAGGACCGTCTGCAGGAAGACGTGAGGCAGCAATGGATATCTCGCAAAGAGACTGCAGAACAAGAAAATGTTCAGCAAAACTTATGGGAAGAACGAGGACATTCTCAGCCCAAAGAACCCAAAGAGTCAGCTTTAAAAGAGTTTTCAATGATTCATAGTAGATTTCTAGAAGAACAGGAAAGAGCTGAAAAAAGAGAGCAATGCAAAACAGAACGGAAGCTGAGGCCCCCCCCCGAGAGAAGGGAATAAACATGCTGTGGATATCCAATCCAATCCAAAAACCTTTATTAGGCATAAACCAGAAGTACCATACATTCCAAGTATAAAAACAGGATCATTGTTCTATATCATGTAGAACATGGATTAAAAATGTAGCAACTGCTTCAGAAATTTCTACATGAGGGCTGTTCAATAGCTTAGACATTTTTTGTTTGTCTGAGAGAAACATAAATTCCAAAGGTAGTAAAGCTCCCAGATCGGTTCTAATATCATTATACCT